>NC_135859.1:8085000-8385000 GCF_031162955.1 Sander vitreus
TGTAACAGAGTATTTTCACAATGTGGTATTAGTACTTTTACTTAAGTAAAGGATCTGGATACTTCTTCCACCACTGGCTACAACTAACAATTATTTACACGGTCGCTTAATCTGTTGATTATATTCTATCAGAAAATGGTGAAAAATGTGGATCAGTGTCTCCCAAAGCCCAAGAAGACATCCTCAAATGTCTTGTTTTGTCCACAACTCAAAGATGTTCAGTTTACTGTCACAGAAGAGAGAAGAAACTAGAAAATACTAACATTTAAGAAGCTGGAATCAGATAATTGTCTACTTTTTTCATTAAAAAAAAGAAAAACAAAAAAAAAGGACAAACCAATTAATGGATTATCAAAATAGGTGGTGATCAATTTATTAGTTGACAACTAATCGATCATTCCATTCATCTTTGCAGCTCTACAAAATAATAACATAAGTGACATAATGGTGGCTTTAAACATACGAGCTCCACATTATTCTAAACATTTCTATTGAAGTGACACAAGTGGAAATATTAGGAGGTCATGATGCTCTGGCCTTCTGTCAGCAATTATTGTGACATTTTCTGACTCACCTCTGGTTCTGGTTGATGAGCTCCCCGATCTTGCGGTTTTGCTCCTCAATGCGAGAGCTTTTCTCAAAGACTTCCTTTTTTAAACATTCATTTTCCTAAAAACAGAAGGAGTTTTCAGAACACAGTTTGATTTTTTTTAAGTTCCAGGGTCAATCCAAAGCGGGATGGATAAACACATAAGAAGCTGGGTCCAGACTAGTTTAATGACAGCCAGACAGATTATTTTAAGGGGATGGAAGAATGAAGGGGTGCCGTCAATCCAGGAGTGGGCTTGTGAGATGGCTAGGCTGGCGGCGTTTGAAAAAAAAAAAGTCATATAAACAGTTTGCCAGATTGGATGCCTATACTAGAAATATGGGGAAAGTACCTGAGGGGAATTAGTTCATGTTGCGAGTCTGTTTTGTATTTTGTTAAAAATGAAAAGTAAAAAAAAAATGGAATTAATCACACACACAAAAAAAGGTTCCAGTACACCGAAAGATGTCGTGATAAGAGAATCAATATTTGTGTTGTAAAAAGAGCTGAGGGAAAAACCACCAGTAACAGAGCCTCCAAAACCACAAGGCACCGTACTATTCTGGTGTGTACCTGGATAATTCTTTGGATGTTGTGCATGATCATGGAGGTTTCCATTGACATACTAGGAACAGCCGTAGAAAGACTTCCCTGCCTCTGGAGGTCATCTATCTGTTAAAGTTCAAAAAGACAACAACCAGATGTATCTGCTTTCTATTAAAGCCTCTTAATGAACATATTCTTGTACAAACCGTGTATACCTTCGAGGCTAGTTGATCCACTTTATCTGCCACTTTTCCGACAGACAACCGGATCTCTGTGTTGTGTTGTCGGGCCTCAGTCATCAAGAAGGAAGTCACATCACTTGAGCCTGGCGAGAACAACAATCGCACGGTTTGTCATTTTGTAACAGTTTCACCGTTTAAATCAAACGCAAAACTGTCTTGCACCCGTGTGGTTATATTAATTAATGAGACTGCTGGTGCAGAGGAACTGCATCATAAAAATCCAAGGCACAATTCCATTCAATTTTATTTATAGTATCAAATCATAACAAAAATTATCTCAAGACACTTTACAGATAGAGTAGGTCTAGACCACACTATAATTTACAAAGACCCAACAATTCCAGTAAGTAAGTGTAAGGAGCTTAGGGTACAGGTTTACTAACAAACTGCCCTACGTTTTACATTTCATTTTGTACAATCCTTGACATAAACACTATCCGCTGGTTTGATCATAATGGCTTTCCTTGTAATTGAATGGAAAACTCTTACCCATGTATGGAATAGTTTGCGCAGGGTAGACCTGGCCAACAGGCTGCAGCTGAGACGGAGCCACAGAGGTCTGTGTGTAGGAGTAAGGCTATGAAACAACATAATGCATTGATATTACCAGATCTGTCCATGATGTACTTACTGACAAGTCAGTGCAAAATATGGTGAAATCTCACCTGAAAGGCATGGCTGCTGCCCGACAGCCCAGGCTGTGGGGGAACAGTGGGCATAACAGGAAGTAAGGCAGAGGGTGGAGCGGTGTGAGGATGAGGATGTACTGCAGGAAAAACAATCTATTTAATTTCAGAGCAAATGCAGGGAATCTACCAAGAAACTGTTAAACATACTGTACACCATCATAGGAAACTGTGTTCTTTGTAATATAATCTGAGCTGTGGGAAGAATGCATATTAAAAATATAAGAGAAGCTTACCGTGTGCTGAAGCTGGAGCAGCAGTGGAGATCTGCACTGGAGATGGAGCCGCAGGCCGATCCTTCGCTCTGCTGCCACTAGTGTCCTAGAGGCCAACGCAATAGTGGCAGAAAGTCATTATGCGCACTGGACAGTTTAAGAACATCGATTTCTCCTTTTCTGAACAATTCCTGAAGTGATGCAGATGGCGGCCTCAGATATTCTTTTTCCACGCTGAATCAATGACTAAACATTGTAATATACTTTTATCTATGAGCTTTTGCGAAGACGGAAGCCTTCACGTTTCCCCTCATGTTTTTTTTTTTTTTTTTTTTTTTTTTAGACACATAGGTATGGGTTTCTATTTCAGGCGTTATTCTATATTTTTCTTATCGTCAACAGATCCCGTTAAAAAACCGAAACCAAAAATGTGCTAGTATTTTCTGACTTCCCAACCCTGTCTTCTCTTACTGAAGGCCTACATTTTCACACCAATTTATAGTTTGTTTTTCAAAGAACATAATTACATAATTTCTTAAAACAGCTAGTTATTGCAGTTTTCAATCAACATTATAGTTGATTATAGTGCATTTATAGCAGTGCATTTTTTGTTAGCAGCCTGGTCTCGCTCTCAGCCGATTTGATAAATGTACGTACGTAGTACGGCTGTGCATAATTCCAATACAGTGAGGCACTGGCTGGCTAAGCATTCATTTGCACACACTGCGTTGGGCGTCACTCGCCAGACAGGCAAAAACGCAGGTCTTTCCGCTGTTTTGAATGCCTGTGGCAAAAAGAGTCCGATCCAACTTTTGGAGAAAAGCAACCTGACATCAACCTGCTGTGGACAATAATGTAACGTTAACCGGCTATCAGACACGTCAGTTGCGGCGCGCGAGTTACGTAACACTACTGTTAAAACATTTTTTTAAGCACTATGAAGGTTTAAAAAAAGTTTGGTTTGTTTGACTTGTGTTTGTACATTCCATTTGTTAAATCCAAGTTAATATGTTTGTATGTTAACAATTTGTCATGCAACGAAACCCAAGCACTGAACCGCCCAGGATTTTGTGTAACAACAGGTGACTGTGTCCTGCAACAACAAAGCGGTCGCTTCATCGCCTTTTATTTTCTCTCTTTTTTCGTGAAATAAAGCTGCCTTCAAATGCGGTCGGAAATGTGGGTTTCGCCGCCAAAGCTTTGAATATTCTCTGTTAAAAAGCACAGAAGCTTCAAAGTTTAAAAAAAAAAAAAAAAAAAATGGTATTCGGTACAGCCCTAGCTTTAATACACATACACAATACTTGTTATAGATTACATTCAATGATGGTCTTGGCCTTTTTATGGAATTTGTTGACAATAGGAAATATATAGAATACTGCCATGCTTATTCTTTAACTTCCACAGAAAAACCTCCCTTTTAGAATTCTGCGGACCCACCTCGAGCTCCGAATCACTGGATTCAGGCTGGCTGGCGCCTCCCGTCAGGAAGGGCAACATGGGCTGGCCCATCTTCGCCATGCGAGAGATCAACTTGGCTTTAGTGGCGTCTGGATTCTGAAGTTTGAAAAAGAAAGCAGCAAAATAACTGAATACAATTAATTTCAGTATTGGCTTACACCATTTGTCCCTCCAGTTAACAGTAACCTCGGTAAGACAGCCTTTAGATATTTTGACCCATTTCTCTGGAATAATGTACAGAGTAATCTAAAATTGGATGCCCTTATACCAATGGGTTGATTCAAAATTTTGAATAGAGCTCTCATTCATTTTAACTGTGACTGTTTTACATAGTACAGTCATACGTCTTTGTATTGCAATGTTATTTTAAAATGCACTCTTTACAAATGGGTGTTCTTTAATGTGTTTTAAATTTGTATTCATTCTTAAAAAGGGGCTCTGAGCGATGTTGGGTGACGTTACTTCTTGTTGACATTCAAAGTATTTTCAAACACAACAAGACTAGCTCGCCCCTCCCTCCTCCTCATCATCCCGTCCCCTCTCCCTCCCTTCCGTGCTTCCACGCACTAAGCCCCCCCAACCCCCACCCCTCAACTCCTTCTTGTCGGTTATTGGCTGGAACACTGTTTGTGTACGTTTCGTGGTGCAGGTTCGTTTTTGTTGCCGTTTGTGGCTGTCTACAGAGACCGCATTTTTTATTTATTTTTTTTTTTACAGTGTGTTCAGGGGACAGGCAGCTCGCGGAGAGTGAGGAGATGTTTGCGGTATGTGACAAAAAAATGTTGTAGCCTAAAAAAACGCGTGACATCGCTTAGAGCACCTTTAACTTATTTGAATGAAATCATTTTATTATTTTTTTTCCCCCCCAATTACGCCTGCATACTGCTGCCTTGATATTTAAATGTTTCTTATTTGTACTTGTAAATGAGATCTTGATCTCAATGCGATTTCCTGATTAAATAAAGTATATATAATATCAAAGTACGTAGTTAATAAGAAGAAGAAAAAAAGAGCAGTGAGCGTGCTTACTGCCAACTGTTCACTGAGTGAGTTTGACTTTGCACGAAGTGGTGGCTCCCTGCAAAAAAACAAAAACAAAAAGAAGGTCACAGACAAACCATCTTACGAGACACACGAGTTAAGGATAACGCTGTTGACTTTTTCCTGAGGCCTAAATCTCACCCTGGTCTGCCTGGACTGGAGGCGGCCAGCTGTACTGGAGGATCTGAGGCCAGATTCTCCACACTGGGGGCTGGGGAGGGAATAGGGGAGGGAGCAGCAGAGCCTCTGGAGCTGGTACTTGTACTAACAGACCCATTGTCCTTGGAAAACTTCACCTTTAGCAAAAGAAAAAATGTGTTCACACTTCATCAGCACTACTGTTAAGGAAAAACTCAGGAGCAGCACAACTCATTTCACATACGTGAAGAAGATTTAGGAGAACTTGATGAATTACGCAGTAGCATTTCATGAATTGAGGAGAGAATTTAGGCAGGCGGTACAGTTTAACGGCGATATGTTTTGTGTCATGCCGATCCTAACTCTCTGAAGTTCCTATCTGAAGTTAGTATTTAAACTCATGCTGGAGGCGTTATGTTTAGCTAAACCTTTAAGGTAAACAAAGATATTTCGGGCACCCAAATATCTCAAGACAGACTAAATGTGTTGTGTGTTTACTTGCTCTATGGCAGGGGTCTTCAATGTTTTTTTAAGGCAAGGACCCCTTAACTGAAAGAGAGATGGATCAGCGACCCCCCACTACATATCGTATAAAACGGAGTTGCATGTTAAACTGGGCCTACAACAGCGTGTGGGCGGCCTAAAGCCTTTATACATACCTTTTAAGAGCATAGAATACTAAGCTATTAAATAATTGTTGGCATGATTTTATAAATCATGTATTAATGTTAAACATAAATGTGGCACAGTGAATCCTACGTATCTGTGGATGACTACCTTAGTGACTACCTCACCTGGCCAGTTAGCCTATCGTTAGTCTTGCTTTGCCAGATCATCCGCATGCTGCGGAGCCGAGGAGGGTCTGGCTAGTCCACACAAAAACGTGCTCTGGTTTATTGGTATTTCTTTAAACCAATCACAATCGTCACGGGCGGCGTGTTTATGAGGTTATGTTTGCCCCTGACCTGAATGAGACCTGAGGTACCACTGTCTCAACTTAAATAGCATGAGTTCGTAAGCTGGAAACTTCACCACAATTACAAGCAACTAGGAGTAAAGGGGTGACATCAGAAGTTGGAGTTACTTAACCACAGACATAACTTAAAGTGCTCATATTATGCTCATTTTCAGGTTCATAATTGTATTTAGAGGTTGTACCAGAATAGGTTTACATGGTTTCATTTTCAAAAAAACACCATATTTTTGTTGTACTGCCCATTGCTGCAGCTCCTCTTTTCACCCTGTGTGTTGAGCTCTCTGTTTTAGCTACAGAGTGAGGCATCTCACTTCTGCTCCATCTTTGTTGGGAGTCGCACATGCGCAGAAGCTAGGTAAACACTGCTAGCTAGTCAGTTGCAGAGTATGAGGGAGTGCTATGCTAGCAGCTAGGCGAGCATTATAACGGGTGTTACAAAGTGAAGCACGTTTGTCACGGAAGTAAAGGCTGGACTACAACAGAGCTGTTTGGAGCAGTTTGTGAACAGTGTTTTCTGTTGGAGATGGTAAGTCCCTCTGGGGTGGACATTGGGCTTTTTCACTTTTTAAACCTATAACGTGCACAAAAAAGATATAACACAATAAAGGAAAGGGGGAAATCCAAAAAGCATAAAATGAGCACTTTAAGTGTTCAATGTGACGTTGGAATGTTTAGTTATTTTAGAAAAGGTCAAATACGAAAGCAGATGGATGCAGAAAATTGTTCAGTGGTTGTTACCCGTCGAAGCTCTGCTTCGAAAATAAGAGTGCTATTAGCCGGGACACGGTTGGGGACTCCCTTGGATCCGTAAGCCTGGTTGGGTGGGATGACAATGAGACGACGGCCCGCCTTCTTCATCCCAAGCATCCCTTCCTCCCAGCCCTGCTCATACAGAGAAGGCAATAATAATGTAATAAATGTATGTAGTAATATATACCTCATCCTCAAATGCCTTTTATGCTGGTTTTTTACATTACCATGCAACTTATTTTTGCAGTATCCTCATTCCCACTAAACCAACGTCTCACTGAGTATATATGTATAGTCAAAAGTCAAATTTAAGACTTTTTAGGACCTTTTTAAGACCATTACAAATGAAATGTAAGACCTAAATCACAACATCAAAAACAAAGTCAGAGTCCAGAAACAATGTCTGAAACAATTCCCCCAATTTCCTCATCGGCATTATAAGACTGGTGTTAGGGCTGCACAATTATGACCCACGATTATTTGTTGATTTCAACCAAAACAAATTTTATTGTCAAATAGGCTAACTATAACTGCTTTCACATCCATATTGTGCTACATTCCGCCTTTGTTGAAGGATACTATGAAGGAGTATGCCATTTCAGCTGTTGTGCGACCGCTTTCCAAACATGCGCGTTTGCCGGTGAAAAGATACAGGCAACGCAATTTTCTGTTCACGTTAACGGCGCATGTTAAAATCTGGTGTCAATAGGGCACCGGTGCCCGGTATCTACCGGACGAAATAGCAACGCGGATTGCGGTGCCACTTAAATGTCTGCGTTGCGCTCTGATGCTCCAAAACAGACGTTAGAGGCAACAGAAACATCGCTGCACTCACGCTAGTAAACACTAATAACACGTTACACAGCAGCTAACGTTAGCCTACCGTTAGCTACAGTAGTAACTGGATTAAACACGGCTAAAACGCTGACAGCTAAACGGCGTAGTGTGACTGTATTTCACTGTAGAGGGCTCCAACAGCGGGACGTACAACTAGTCTGTCGCTAAAGCTATGAGCTAAAAGACTCAAACTAGCACTGGTCACTGCTGTTGTCTGAAAAACAACAAAGACGGGACAAAATGTTGCGTTTACTGGTAAACTGGTACACCTTGTGACGACTTATGACCGACTGCTGTTGTGGAATTTTCCTCACATTACTCTGTCCTCTGTGACTGTCTACATCTAAACTAAGCTGCGCGGTGCAGGGAACAACTCTGATTGGCTCATGGAGGCACGTAATCAGACAGTGGTTTACGGAGCTTTGGGAAAAATAAACTTTGATACAGAGCGTTCTATGAACGGAATGAAGCATTTTAAATATCGCTCGATCACGTGAATTTGATCGTGGGAAGCCAAAATCGTGATCAAAAATCGATTAATTGTGCAGCCCTAACTTGTGTCTAGATTGACTGCGATATAAGTTGCATGTTGGTCTCATTTGTGGTCATAATACAGCAAATTATTACACACACACACACACACACACACACACACACACACACACACACACACGTATTGTTTTAATTTATTTTATGCAATTCTAATTTAAATATGTTCTGTGTGTGTGTGTGTAGCATGAAGGGAATACAACTTTATATTACATTGTGCAGTTAGTCCTGTGTTGTAAAATGACAAAAACCTTGTAAAATATCATAACAAAAACAATAATAATACGCTAGTTCATTCCAAAACCATGTTTCCCCATTAGATCAATCATTAGTAGAAGAGCAAATGCAGAGAGTCAATAAGAAAGCAGACATACAGTTCATAGTTTTCTGAACTATTTAAAATGTTGCTGAGCAGAATGATCACCGTATCTACATCATCAATTATTTCTCAAAATGTCTTTCTTGCTTGTCCTCTGATAGACAAACATATGATTTCCACAACAATTAAGACATGTTGCAATGTTCAGTATTTCACCATCACCGAGTCCTAACGAGACACGTGGGATACTGTACTACCTGACTACCTGATTATGTTTAAATCGGAACATCCAAACATAATCTGGCGGTAAAGTACAAACTTAAAAAATATTTTTTTATATACAAACGTCATTCATTACTCGTAAAAAATAACTAATCCAATAAAAAAAAAAAAAAAAAAGATACCTGAATACAAAAGATACAGATAGATTATAATTAAATATGGCAATTAAAAGGTAGAAGTAGAAAAAGAAATAGTCAATAAGAATATGTTCAAAAAGTACAGTGATTGTATTAAAAGGTTTTTTTTTTTTTTCGTGGGGATTGAATTTAAGCTGCTATTCTTTTTAGTATGTTAAGTATGTTTTGACTCACTTTGATCACTTTTCCAGCTCCAATTTTCAGTCGCAGCAACTTGTCCTTGTTCTGGTTGGAGTCAAACATCTGAAAGGATATTTAAGATTCAGTGAGTTGTGTGCCATCAACGCAGGGTCCAACATAATCTTTTTCCCCCACAGGCCCCGCGGGCCAGTAGATCAGAGTTTCACTGGCCCCTTGTATAATTTTCCTGGCCCGAGGGGGAGAGAAAAGTTGTAATGATTTATCCAAACAACAAACAAAAAAACCTATTCTGCATCTACAAATATGAGTTCAGTCAGTTTAGTTTAGGATTTGCACTATAGCTACAGTGTCAAGGCCATGGTACTGCTGCCTTCACCCACTCTTTGTAAACTCCCAATGTCGATGATTGTCATTAATCAATGTTGTGTTTTGCGGCGGCCGCTACTGAAGGTCCACAGCACGTGCGGACTGTTTGTGGTGGGTGCCGACGTTCGTTTGTTGATGTAAGCGGCCATTTCTGGGCTTATGTTACCTGCTAGTGTGCACCGAACTGACTCGTGACTGTAATGAGGCACACGCAATGACTGTCCGATCAACTTGCCCAACATGCTTTTTTTACTGGCCTACCGCTTATGTCGAACCCTGCATCAAAGGAGTCAAATGACAAAATGATTAAATTGAATGAATAATGATGGAAGTGTGTGTGACCTGTCCGATGGCGTGGTTCTGCAGGAGCCAGCCTGTGTACACCACCTCCAAAGAGTCTCCATTCTCCACCGCCTGGCCCTCACCAAGACTCAGATCCTGAACCACCACAGCATCTAGGGAGACTGCGCTGTTCGCTTTTGCCAAACACACCTGATGAACATAAAAGGAAAGAGGTCATCATCTAGTAGACAACATCACTCATGTGATTTGGCAAAAGCTTGCATCTATTGTAGGTCAGAATGATACAGGAGTTTTGAAGATCAATCCTGATACTTATGGAACCTGTGCTGTCAACACCTTGCTACGTCCTGCTACGCCATGCAGTACCCTGCTACGTACTGCTACGCCCTGCAGTGCCCTGCTACGCCCTGCAGTGCCCTGCTACGCCATGAACTACTACAACTACTATTTCTAGTCATAGTTTAATTATCTTTATTGTGACTATAATTGCCACTGTTCATCACACCCCCAACCGGCACCGCCAGACACCGCCTACCAAGAGTCTGGGTCTGTCCGAGGTTTCTTCCTAAAAGGGAGTTTTTCCTCGCCACTGTCGCACTTAATGCTTGCTCTTGGGGGAACTACTGGAATTGTAGGGTCTTTGTAAATTATAGTGTGGTCTAGACCTACTCTTATCTGTAAAGTGTCTTGAGATAACTCTTGTTATGATTTGGTACTATAAATAAAATGTAATTGAACAGACAGCCTGTTTGCTTAGTTACTCACTAAGGTTGGGGAAATAAAATCGAATGTATCGCGATTTATTTTGCGATTATTCTCTTCTTTTTTTAACCAATGATTCACCTAAACATTCTCCGTTTATACGGTACCGATGGCAACTACATCTAACATAATCATAACAGACCGAAAGCAGAAAATGCATGTTATGTACTGCTTTACAAATTAAATAAAATGTCAGATTGACTGACTGACATTCAATCTGAGGCATTCTTCTTAGAAGATATATGATATATTGTCTCTAGAAGTCTTCAACTTTTGTTTTTGTTAAAGAAGGAAAAGAAAAATCGCAATTCTCAATATTATCAAATCGCAGCACTTCTAGAATCGCAATAATTGAAAATCACGATACAAATCGATTGTATATATTGTAAAAGAAGCGAATCCGGACAAAAGCATATCGCCCCAGCCCTATTACTCACTCTGTTGGTCAAGCATTAAATGACAAACACGTTGCAGGTCTCCTCCTGCGTCACTCACCTCTTTACAAAAGTCTGATGCCGCTTTCTCCGATTCAAACATCAGGGACCAGTTCTGCCGCTGCTCATCATAAAAAGTGAAGTAATTGTTCGGCTGTACCTGCAGGAGAGAAAGAACATGTGGTCAGGGACAAGACAAGGAACACCTCAGAACAGCTCAGGGCCAGGAATTTCCTAAACTGTAAGTTGACTAATGTGACTAATGTGTAGTTACCATGTCCCTGCAGTCCAGCATACATTGGACAAAACAATCGACTCCTTAAACAACGAATGTCTGAGCATAAAACTGCTATCCGTACAGGCATTAGGACTATGTAATTGCAAAATTACGCTTTATGCTGAAGCAAATCAAAGAATAAAAAAAACAAACAAAAAAAAAAAAACTATTGTTCATTCCATTATATGGAATAGAAATTTGCCTTTGGCATTCTGGCATTAAAAACATTAAAGCAGAGCTAAAATACATAGGATACAATCTTAACAGGACTGTAAAGGGGGGCAGCTTAAACGGAGACACATTTTACGACTGCTACTTTTGTGAACCCAAGACTTTTGTAAACTCATTTCAAGCACCAAAACAATTGAGTGTAGGTATTTTTTCACAAGAGATTTGAGAAATATTTTTGCTTCAGGGCCAAATGATCTCTTTATGCATTGCTCTGGAACAATTTCGGACATCACTGTACAGAAAGCTGAGTTTGATCTGAACATTTTGATATGAAACACATGGGGATCAGGTTATATGCAAATACCAAAGGAGAATTCAAGAAGATATCTAAAAATGCCCTTAAACCTCAGAGGGTTAAAGTGGGCGACCTGCTCTACTTCCTGCCCCTTCGTTTGTAATTACTCTGAAACCCACAAACTATGAATGTAACCACTGACCACTAAATAATGTAGGATCATTTTACAATGAAACATGAACGGGGTTTATCCAAATGTCCTTTTAGTGCCATCTAGTGTATGGTCTTAATAATGAATCAACGATTCAAACAATGACGGCCCGAAACTGAGTTTTGTGAAGCTTCGTGCTGTATGTAATAGGGTTTAACCAGATTTAATAACTACTCGTGATTGGTCCCTGTATCTACAACAATGGGATAAGAGAAGAGATTGGTTCCCAAATAGTCTCGCATCGCCAGACCTTCCTCCACAGCGCTGCGGACAGCATTCCGGGATGGGAGAAAAACAAGCTCTGGTTTATTGGCATTTCTTTAAACCAATCACAATCGTCATGGGTGGGCGCCAAGCGCCAGACGGAGCCACGGTGCCTCTGCAAAATAGCCTCGGGAAGGAACTTGTTTTGGTGGAACGTGTGCGTTCAAAAGTTGTTTTAGTCGTGCAACAGAAAACTCAGACTGGACAGATCGTCTTTACCATAGTCCTCATAAATCCAGTAGAGCTTAAAATTCCAACACAAAGAAAGGGGAAGGTAACGGACATCCAGCCGAAAAGAAGGACATCCGGTGTAATTTCCAGTGGCACCGGAGCAATCCCAGAAGTGGAACGTCATGGATATAGACTAGTTCCTAAATAATTGGGTCCAATTCCCAGCAGTGTAGTAACGTTGCACTTGTGTATGTATAATTGAACTGAATCTGTGTTATGTCAAACGCTCTGATGATGGCTCTGTGCCTAAACATGCAAGTGTATTTCTAATGTAATGTGGAGTCAACTAAAAGAGTAAAATGTGAGTATTTCGTCCTCCTCGACTTTAAATCTGAGATGTGCTACCTTTTACCTTTTTTTTGGAACATGCTCATTGGATTATTTATTACCACATCAAAAACGTAACGTCACATCCTTTTTTCAATATGTCAATACAACAAACAGATAAGTAACATTACTTTAAAGATTATTTATTCCAATTTCCTGTTGGTAGTATGTGATAAAGCTTTGGACTTTCTTCAGTTAGGAAACCTTGTAAAGACCTAAAAATGATTCAAATGTGTTCCCATACATTGTTAGACTTCCCCCACCATGTGCTAAGTGTGATATTACTCTAATGCGTCACATTATCTTTCCAGAGATGTATTCAACATTCTTTACTTCTCCACTCACCGTGAAAACAAAGCCCACATGAATCTTGGCAGCGGTCACTTGCTTCTGTTGGCTCAAGTACAAAAGCAGCTTGTACTGCAGAAAAGAAGAGGTGCATTATTCATAAGAATCAAAAGTCACACCAATAATCTCAACCAAGTGACCAATTAGCAAACCTCAGACCTCTTTTGTTGTGTGGTTGCCCAGTACGGCTGCTCCCAGCTTTCCCTGCTTTGCATACTGTCCGTTAATACTGCACATGGGACAAAACGTGAGGAGAGGCTTTTCACTCGACTTGGTACGAGATGATTCGGGGAGTCGTGACTTCATTTATGCAGTTTATTACGGGAATCATTATAAAGTCACAGTTTTTAAGTTTAGCAAAAAATGTATTGTTTTTATCCTCTGTGATTTTTTTAATGTCGGCCTATGTAAATACAGTGCTGTTGTGTAGCGTTATGTGCGTTCTTTTTTTTAAATCATCAAATAAATAAAGAAATTACTGTGGGAAGTCAGGAGTTGCAGCCCACAGACTCTTTTTTTTAAATTTATTTTTTTATTTTTACATAATACATGAAATAAGCTGAAATATTCCAAGAAGCACTTACAGCGCTACAATCAAATTATTTTAAAATATATTTAAAAAAATATCTCACTATCTGAAGGCTTGGACTGCTGTGGCGAATAACACTGCAGGAGCTCCAGGTGGTGGAGCTGGTTTCTGGGTGGCTGGCGCTGTAACAGGACAAAAGACAAATTCAGTTCGGCCTCCGGGTCATGTCTGAATCTGAAGTCACTGATGTCTCTATTCGGACTGCCTTACCTGAATTGGGGCTCTTTCTAGGCTGTTTCGGTGCCGTGTACTGGAAGGACTCGTTGCCCTGACTGCCTTCCTGGTCTAGTCCAAACAGGGAGGCCAACTTGGCCCTGCGAGGAGAACAAGTGCAATCATCATCTAGGAGGTCAGTGAGGTTACGTTCTGTGCCGAGGCTTCGGAAGCGTGCGTCGAGAAACCCCCTGAAGTTATCCGTGAAGTGCGTACCGAGGCTTGTATCGTATTAGACAAATGACGCCATTGACGACATCCGAAGCCTCGCTGCCCGTCTGTACCACGTGACACGGGTTTATGAAATGGTTGGAAACTACACGGTTTTATTACACATCCGTGATCTACGCAAGCCCATTTACCGCCCTCCGCCCAGTTAAACCACTGCCACTTTCCAGGTTTAGGATAACCTACTAATATTGCCCCTCCTGCTATTATGACAAAAGGGATTGATTTACACACTTTTGATGGCCGCATTCCTTTCGAGGAAATCCTTTTATTATAAGGTTTAGGTGCAGCACCCGAGCCGTTTTGGGCAGCACCTTAGCCGAATGAATGTGACTAAAAGACTTGTAGATTGTCTTTGAGCTTTTTCAGTGTTAGTTTTTTTTTTTTATTATCTGCCCTAGCTTTTCCAACATTTGACACACAGATATGGTGATAATAATGCTACAAAATGATGTGAAAAAGAGGCATAAAACTAGCACAAACGGACTACAAAGAAAACAAAAATGACCACAAAGAGACAGAATTCCACAAAGACACAAAAGAAAGAAATGTGGGGATGAATGTGTATGGGGAAATTGCTTCTTTTTTTTTAGGAAAAATGTAACATTTTCTTGAGGAAGGACCCTTAAATCCTAGATTTTTGCTTCGTTGTTATTGCTTCATCTAAGTCTTTACTGGCGCAAAATTCAGCCAAAAACCGTCTCTGATACAGTGTATAACATATTACTAGATCATCTGTAATATATCTGCCTGTTTTACACTCTTTGACAACAGGTGGTATTGTGAGCAAATGAAGCCTCGAGAAATGAACCCTTTTGCTGGAAAGCTTCAATGCTTCATCTCGCCATCACTACTAGATATAGTTACGTTTGGCGTAAAATGTATGATACACTCTGTGGTTATACTCATAGAAAAAAAGAAAGAAAGAAAAAAAAACATACACGTGGCCTTTGACGCAGCACTGACTGTGCAGTCAGGCTAGGGCCGGGCGATATGGAGAAAATCAAATATCACAATATTTTTTTGACCAAATACCTCGATATCGATACCGATATAACGATATTGTAGCGTTGACTATTGGTGCTTTCACAAAATATTTACACAATGAGATTTTTGATAAATAATCATCAGTAATGTGGATATAATGACTAAGTAGGTAAAGTCAAATAATAGAGCCGTTACAGTCTGGTAAGTTCATAAAATGACATCACTTGACTGTAAAGCAGCCTTTAAAACCAGGAAAAGACAACACTTCTGCCATATCACGGTATCCAAAATCTAAGACGATATCTAGTCTCATATCACGATATCGATAGAATATCAATATATTGCCCAGCTCTAAGTCAGGCTAGTTCCTATTCAAGGGTAAAGCTGCTCATACTGTACAAGCCCTTCATCTGCAGTCCAGGGGTTATTTTAGCTGCCTGCCACACTTCAAAAGCTCTAACCAACATTTTAATCCAGATGAAGGTTGAAGTCAAGTACACAATGGGCTACATAATGCGCATTCTGCACAAAAAAACTGCAGGGCGGCATCTAACTTATTTTCTTCAGTTATTTCCATAATAGATTATTTGGTCAAATGTTTTTTTGTTTTTTTATTGATAAACAATGGATGAGGGCTGGGCAATATATCGATATTATATCAACATCGATATATGAGGAAAGAATTCCTGTGCTACAGCACCTCAAAAGAAAAATGTACACACATTAGAATAACACAAATACGCATTAAGTAGACATAGGAGAAAAAATATACATAAAGTATAGGAAATGGAAAAATAGAATATAATTAGTTATAATAATAATAATAATAATAATAATAATAATAATAATAACAAAACAACCGAATATACACAATAAAACAACCTTCTATAAACAGACAGTATATAAACACACAGATGAGTAAGGTGCGAATGAATAGAGATGACATATTGCACAGTTGGAGATAACACAGAGTAATACATATATAAACATGCATAGTGCAGAATATTGTCCAGTGATGGCTCATATTGTAGAAACAGCTAGCAGTGCTACATTATGATGTTGTATTAAAGAGTCTGACTGCTGCTGGAATGAAAGACCTGTGGTAGCGCTCCTTTTTGCACTGAGGGTGCAGCAGTCTGCTGCTGAAGGAGCTGCTCAGGGAACTCACAGTCTCATGTAGGGGGTGAGAGGTGTTGCCCATGATTGATGCCAGCCTGGCTAACATCGTCCTCTCCTCCACCTGCTCTGTAGTGTCCAGAGGGAAGACCAGAACACTAGCTAGCCCTCTTCACCAGTTTGTTGAGTCTTTTCCTGTCCCTCTCTGTGCTCCCAGCGCCCCAGCAGGCTACTGCATAAAAGATTGCAGACGCAACCACAGAGTCATAAAGTGTTTTTAACAGAGTCCTGCGCACACCAAAGGACCTCAGCCTCCTCAGCAGGTGGAGACGGCTTTGGCCCTTTTTGTACAGGACGTCTGTGTTTTTGGACCAGTCCAGTTTATTGTTGAGGTGAACACCCAGATATTTGTATGTCTCCACCATCTCGATGTCGACACCCTGGATGTTCACCGGTGTAGTACCAGGCGGCCTCCGGCGAAAGTCACCTTGCTGGCGTTGATGTGACGATATCGTCTTAAATTTTGGATATTGTAATGTGGATGTGACACAAGTGTTGTCTTCTCCTGGTTTTAAAAGGGTGCACAACAATAAAGTGACTTACTAGCCGTTTTATTATTTGTCTTTACCCACTTAGTCATTGCACCAACATTATTGGCGATTATTTATCAAAACTCTTGTTGTGTTAATATCTTGTGAAAGCACCAATTAATTCAACCCTACAATATCGCCATCGATGTATTTGGACAAAAATATTGCGATATTTGATTATCTCGATATCGCCCAGCTCTACAATGGATTATTCAATATACAGTGTCAGAAAGGGATTCAAAAGTCCATCACAATTTCCCAGAGCCCAAGGTGATGTGCTGAAATTGCTTTATGTGTCTGACCAAAAGTCCAAAACCCAAAAGATTATTAAAATCTCAATTAAAATAACAACTTAACTCGCAGTCCACTAACCAGCTTTATCTGGAGCTTTCTACCGCATGTCATGGTTTTCCTCAGCAGATTAAGGTTGCTCAGTTATCATGGCGCTACATGACAACCTCAATGACAACTGAGCAAAAAAAAATAGCTTGAAAGCTCATTCTAGTCGTTTACCAAAAATCTTTTTAACTCTACTAACTTAGTCATTTTACAGGAGCTTTCAACAGCGTCTCATGATCTTCCTCGGTGAATGAAGGCTGCTCAGTTGTCTATGAGGCTGCCATGGCTCCATGACAACTGAGCAAATTCCATTTGCTGAGGAAGGCGGACATAAAAAAAATTGTCATTTTCCAAAATAAATCTTAACTCAATGTCCACATATTAGCTTTTCTCCCTCACCAAATGGCGTTTGCTTAGCATCATGGAAGCTACATTTTTGTCAAACAACTGACTCCCAGGTCATCCTCATTTTTTTTATGTCATTTTGCACTAACCTTAAAATTGAGAAGCAGCGGTGCAGAAACAACTAGACCATTACTACATCATTACATACTGCAACATCATTACAACAGCTACCCCAATCATAGGCACCAATGTCATTATTTGCAACAGTCAGGATCAACAATAGACCAACAATTTCCGCAAAAGTTTCTTTGGTTTTAAAACAAGCTAACTCGTACTGACCCCTGGAACTCCTTCCACTGGTATTCACTGGTATCTCCCAGAACAGACATGTTGAAAGCCTTAAGGCCCTCATCTCCGATGGCAAGGAACTGGGATGAGAAGGGGCAGTCTGTTTGCATGTGCGAGTCAAACTCCTACTAGTGCACGTTCCAACGCTTCTTTCCCAGGCTACCCCTGATCTTTCATTCTTCGGTGCAGTCACACCACCATGGTAGATTCAACAGCATAGTAGAGGAAGAAACTGAGGAGCTTCGAGTTAGTGCTGAGCAGAGATGGGCTGTGGCAAAAGGCTTCACCTTCCTCCTCTAACAGGCAGCATGTGATGGGAATTAGCCACCATAAAAACATGCACTACACTTGGCTGCTTATTCCACCAGCTCATAAACACTGTGCTGCTATCACAAAATGGCCATGCAGTGCCAAAGAGAATGTGGCAAAGCTGTAACTAAAAGTCTCACAATTGAGAGGCAAGGTATATTAATAGTAAGTTAGTCTGACTGTCTCATAACCAAAGGGTCACAGTTTGGATTCCTGAAACATCTCAATTAGTGGTCAACATCACAACCTCCATTGTAAGTCAATTTCAGTTACAAAATTGACATAAACATTGAAAAAAAACATAACCTATGCATGTAAAACTGTATTATTCATTATATATGACAATCTGTGAGTACTTTGAGCTAGCTATAAAACACTGCGTTTGATAATAGGGGTTTGGTTTATCAGACGGTAGTCTCAAAAGTCACAAAAAGTCATTGTCTGCCCAACAGGAACCAGTTAGTTAAGTAGCTTAAACGTGTAATCAAATTTCGTCTAAGACCTGAACATACCAGACACTCAGTATAAGAAGCTTCATTCATATTTTTAAAAATAGTCTTTGGCTGCATAAACAGACCAAGGTCAGTGGGGATATGAAGGCATGCGATAACTCATCAGACCAGCAGTGGGGCCACCGGAGATAACGTTACAGTCGACATGAAATCAGCGGAATTGTATCTAATAGAACTTTCTACAATGCTCTATGACCTCGGCACTGGTTAGTTCTCTTAAATATGTCATATTTATAAATCTCTGCTGCTAACTTTTACATGGTCAAAATAGTCATGAAATGAGCTAACTGTCAGCTTGGAGATTAAAAAAATAAATAAAAAAAAGGTCTCATTAAATATCTATCAGTGGAATAAGGTTAATAGGTCACTTAAGTTACCAGACAGGAACTTCATAATTATCGGAGGTCATTTTCTAATTCGGTACACATTTGTTCTTCTGAAATAACTCCATTTACATTCTTTTAGAAGTGGTTCGCCGTGCCCCTTGGTATTTTGGTGGAAGAAAAAGTATGCACACAAATTTTAAAACATTCAGTTATTAAAATATGTCCTTCATGATGAAACATGTAACATTAAGCTGAATAAGAGAACAGCTTTTAAATGCCTAGGCTTCAAGTTATTCTCTAAAAGTAATGCATTACTTACAAACAAGGTCGCAATACAATGCCACATTTCAAATTAAATTTGGCTCGTATACAACAGCTAACGTTAACCGTGGCTAAATGGTGGTAACGTTAAGCTAGTTAGCTCACAGGCTAAGAGCATTAGCTTGGTGGAAACAAACAAACACACTCACCCTCCTGTGGGAGACAAGAAGTCCCCCTCTTCATCGTCTCCGCCGAACATCTTTTGAATGTGAAGCCTTTTTCTTATTAAATAAAACAAGTGCACAAGTGTATCTTATGAGTTAGCTAGTTTGTTGTAATGTGACTTCCCCTTCCTGTTTGTGGTGCAATCAGCTGACTTTCCACCTGATCTGAATTCAATTAGCTCCAGCTACCACTGGAGAGCGCCAAATGCTAATACAGAATTTCAAAATGAGCCCCAAACGCTTTTTTTTTTTTTTTAAACAGGATTTAAGTAAGACGGCAGCACAGCACAGGCACAGGGTCATCATCAGTTTCAGTTGAAAGGGCTACTCAGTCATTAAGTAGTCACACTGACTGTCAGGGGATGCTGCCCTGTAGTCAACCCTGACCTTTGACCCCACAGAAGGGTTTACAATCTATTGTTTAGAGGAGGAGAGGACTTTGTATAGAATAATTGCATAAATGTGGCATGAACCAATAAATAATAGAATAAATAAAAGGCTAACACTAACTAAATAACTAAGAAGTGGTTACTATAAGACAATATATGTAGCAAGTCTTTAGAATATATTATCATTGTCTTTATTCATGTATCTATTTACGTTTTTATTTAGGTTATTTTTAATGTAAAAGAAATTTACTTAAAATAAATGTTTTTTAATTGTATCACTTGTTCTTAATTTTGTTTATTATATATATATATGATATATATACTATAATAGTTTTAATTGTACTGCTTTTTATGTATAATTTAAATTTTATTTCATGTATATTTTAATGTTATAGTGTTAAAAATGTCATCAGCCTATTTTATACCTAAAGTGATATGTGCAGCTTATTTA
Source organism: Sander vitreus (assembly GCF_031162955.1). Classification (NCBI taxonomy): domain Eukaryota; kingdom Metazoa; phylum Chordata; class Actinopteri; order Perciformes; family Percidae; genus Sander; species Sander vitreus. Next base: position 8,105,126 of record NC_135859.1, read on the forward strand.
TTAAATTCTGTAAAAAGAGTTTGAAAGTTCTGAGTATAGAATCAATAAGTGTCTCATTATTAGACTGAGGTGACAGTGGAAAAGTCAGTCATCTGTTGTATTTATCATTGTGTTAACAAGTATTAGGCTATATAAAGTAAGAGCCATGCCTCATATTGCAAAATGAATACCTTGAATTCCCCAGAAAAACTCTGGATATATAAGGAAATTATAAAAAAAATAGTGTCATAATAATAAAATAATATGGCATGCAGTATAGGACAGACAGATTTGTCTCAATCTTAGTTCCAATCTAAAGAGATTATTATTTCATGGTCTTCAAAAACATACAGAGGAGCCCATCTAAAGCAATTTGGCAAAACCGAGTGACAAATCTGAGTCTGTGGCATGTATTATAAACTTTGTATGGCGTATAGAACAGAAAATGTTGGTGATCACACCAACCTGTTATCAAATGTTTTCCTATCATCACTGCAAAAATAGATCTCATCACATTCACAGAAACACACTGCCATGTTTTCAACAATCAATGTTAATTAGGTCTAAGGCTCATGCCTTCCTTCTTCGCCAAGTTCATTAAAAGAGCTACATTGTTTGGCTGAACTCCAAATAGCATTTTGATCCGTCACATTGTGTCAGTCCTGGCAACACATTAATACAATCTAATCTGATGTGTGACATGAGCTGTGCAAGTTGTTGGTGTATGACTTGGACTCGTCCCCTCCTGCCCTCATCTTTTTCAATCTATCGTCTATTTTTCACCTTCAAGTTGGTCCTGAGCAAATTGTAATTTTTATATTTTCCTGCCCTTGGCCCTCAGAATCTGTTGACATGCAGCACATTCAGCATCACGCTTATCAGGAGGATGAGCAGCACCTTGCATGTTAGCCTCTGCCATCAGTTCAGGTATGAATGTGTGTGTGAATGGGTGATTTGTGAAAACAAAACATGCAAGAATTGAATCCCCCTTGCAATACCATGGAAATAGTGCCACTTGGCCAGGCATGCCAAACACCTAAATAAGCACTTCAATATTCAATGGAAAACACAGTGCTTTCAAGCCGGAAAGCGGATTTCACTTTGCGGCGAAAACAAAATAATTTCATCCAGGAAACGCTCGGGAGCGTTTTAATCCAAACCACAATCTTTTTCCTAAACTTAACTTGTCATTGTAGTGCCTAAACGTAACTGTCATCGCCGTATGACGCTCACTTTTTCTGGATAAACTCCACTACACGGCCCCTGAAAGGACCGTCATCTGGTGGTGCCTGCAGCCGGCTCACAGCTCTGTAGCGGCTAAATACAACCAGCAACTGCCGCTCGGATGTTATCGTTCTATCACACTATAGACTGTTCACGTTACAGCGCTTTACTTAGTTTAAAATCCTTCTATTTTAGGTATATAATATATGGTATATTGGTGAAGTAGCATTGGTCACATTGAGGAAGGAGGGGATACATTTTGTCAATAAAAATAATTCAGCAGAGGCAGGGATATGTAGACTAGAAAGGTGGAAATGTACTACAGTCAGTATTAGATCAGTTTTTTATTTTTTTATTTTTTTATTTTGTATGTCTGTCTTTATTTTTTTGTATTTAATTAAGTAACTATGTTGTCTCTCACGTTTCATGCCTTGTCTTGGCCAGGTCCTCGTTGCAAATGAGAATATGTTCTCAATCTGCTTACCTGGTTAAATAAAGGTTAAATAAAATAAATACATAGGTAGTTACTGTAAGTCATGCTGCAGTTTGTTACTAACCACGCTAGTCATGTCCCTCCATCCCACACAGCTCTCCCCCAGTCAACACATACACACAGGACGATTAAATATAATCCATCTTTTTTACTCTCTTTCAGTATTTACACATGGTCATTTTACAGCAATATTACTTTAGATTGGCATTCTAACCATCTTTTTGCCTATCAAAAATATACAAAAATAAAATTGCATTTGTTTCTTCCTATATCACAACTGTCATCAGTCCATTTCTTTTCCCGCTTGTTAGGAAGAGGTATGTGATTTCCTGTTCCGCTTCGCTCGACGTATGGCCGGAAATCGGATGAACTCAAAGTGTTTGCTTTGGTCCGTGTTGGGGAAGGGAGGCGGGCCTGTGTGTAGCCTCTTGATGAAATGGACCTCCCTCTGGTTCTCCCTCGTCCTGGAGGCTTTGATGGGCCTCCCTTTCCTGGTAAAAGCCACATACCAGCCCTCATACTTGGCATTCTGGAAGGCAGTGTAATTGTTCTCCAGTACGATCTCTGTAAAGATACAATCCCTGCTCCGGCCATTGGGCTGCGTGAGAAGACAGAAAAGGTTTTTCATGTTAAAACTGGGCAAACAGACTGCATGACACACAGATAGAAGCATGCGTTCTCATTCATTCATACACAGAAAACTGCTAAATCAAACAGCTAAGTCATATGATCTCAAATAAGCTAATTGACTGGTTTTCTTTTTTTTTATCAAAGCCTTCCTCAAGTGATACTATCGAACTTTAGAAATAGGATATAACACATTATTTCTGTTACTAATGACAACTTGAAGTTGTAAGCAATAAAACGCACCTTTGCTCAGTTCAGTACACTTTTACTACAGTTTTACTTGGTCTGGTATGACCAGTAGCTTATGTTAGCAAACTTCAGATAGACATTGCAGTGTTATGGTTCCTTTCGGTCATTTTTTTAAAGGTTTAAACAGTAATGTCTGGATTTTTTTATTGCAGCACAAAGTATAAAACATGTCTGTTTCTTGAATTAACTTCTGTTTAAGGAATAGTTTGACATTTTGGGAAATACATGTATGCTTATTCCCTTTAATGCCGAGCGTCGATAACACTATCATTTTTGTCCAGTGTCCATTAAATAGGAAGTGAAAGCTAGCTGTCTGTTAGCTTAGTTAACTTTTATCCAAAGCAGTTTACAATAAATGCATTCAACCATTTCGAAAGGGCTACAGCCCAAAAAAATGCAAGAATCATGCAACTTCAGCAAATATGGTAAACTGCTTCTAGTGCTGCATTTAGAAACATTTGTTTAACAGAAATAGTCTGGCTTATAATTTTCCTGTAAAACCACAATGTGTGTGTTTTTTTTACAAATTCAACTATGTGGTATATTCTTTTGTTACATTTGAACAGAGCCAGGCTAGCTGTTTTCCCTCCATTTCTACTCTTTATGATAAGCTAAGCTAATCAGCTGCTAGTGGTAGCTTGATATTTAGCGTAGGCCACACACATGAGGGTTAGGGTTGGGTACCGAAACCCGGTTCCACTATGGAACCGGTTCCTACGCAACTGGTAGGAATCGGACCGGATTAGAATGCACATGTTGGTTCCTCATTTCGGTTCCACTTAATGCGTCGACCGAAATATTTTCCCTCTGTCGCTCCAAAACGGACGTAAAAATATCACACTTTCTCTGTAGTCTACCATTAGCTAGCTACCGTAAATGTTAATATATTGTTAAATTTAAATAATTTTCAATAATAATAATAATAAAAAACATTAAAAAAACTCTATAAAAGAGCCTTTATTTGATGTCATTTTTCAGTTTTTCAAGAATCGGTTTAGGAATCAAAATCATTTTAAAAGTACCGGTTCGGTATCGGAATCGTAAAAATCCCAACGATACCCAACCCTAATGAGGGTGGTATCGTTCTTCTCACTTAACTCTTGGAAAGAATGCAAATAAGCCCAAAAATAAAAAATAAAAAAGTCCATTTCTTTCTGCAATGGAACTATGAATCCAAAGGCAACTAACATATCACGGAGACGTAAAATGATATTGCAGGCTCACTTCTCTGTGCTGTAGTTGTTTCTGGAATGCATGTGATTGACAAACCTGAATCTAAATAAAAAATAACTAACAGACAGACTGTGACAACTACACATTTTAGTAGTTTGAAGTTTTGAACTGGCATCAGTGCAAAAAAAAATGAAGTAATTTCATCTTGACTCATGTACTGTCTCTCAGGTTTACAAGAGTCGAGAAATGTTTGCCAGTGAGTCTTTCGCTGAGTGTTTCTTTACAGCAGGCACTGTTTCTACACCTCTGAACCATGATGAGAAATATTATGAGTTGTCGTGTCAGCCAGATATGTGAATCCATCTTTTTCCATTTCCACGAAGGAAGTGGAGAGTTGACTTATGACCAAACACACAGGCAGTGCATGATGGGAGGGTACTTTCCCCTCATGGCTGTCAGCCATGGACTGAGCGACTATGATTAAGTCCTCTGAGGATTCCTTTTTTTTTTTCCAGCACATCATGTCCTGGGGTGACTGACAAGTTATGAGACTTCAATGACAATGGATTGAAGCTTTAGTGCAGGAGTGTGTGTTTTAGTAGATGTGAGATCTGATAAGGTGAGGCCTGCAGGCACAGGTTGTAAACCCTCAGAAGAAGACAAAGCTCATATATGGATTTAGATTTTCTTCCACGAATGTTTAATTTCTGCATGTCATTTTCCAGTGACGTGTTGACTGGGGAACTTTTTGTTCACTCACAGAGCTGATATGATTATAAACACCTACCTTATCTGTTAAATTAACTCTGATTGGTTGGGACTGAAAGAACTGAAGTATTGATTTTTACAACCTCAAGAGTACATTGTATCTATATGTTTGGCAAAGAGTGCAAATTGTATATTTATGCTAGCTTGTGAAATAAAAGTTTGCCATAATATGCAAAGATTATTTGATGCAATCCCTGCTTGCAACTATAATATTTGGCTGCTTAAAGAGTAACTACCTTTTTTTCAACCTGAACCCTATTTTCCTATGTTTTTGTGTCTAAGGGACTGATGAGAACAACAATCTTTGAAACTGGTCCAGTATTAAGTAAGATCGCTGCAGTCGGCAGCGACGAAACAAGCTACAATGTAAGTTAATAGAGCAATTGTCCAGCTTATATTTACCTTGTGTGTGACAACATTATGGAAAGGATTTCTAACGAGGTCGACGTTTCTGTTAAAGAGTAAGATCCTTTTTTTTAAACATAAAAACATCCGCAAAATTGTGTTCGCTAAATCCACCAGACTCCATGTAAATAAACAATAATTTTCAAAGTCGACAGAAACTAAAAAAAAAACATGAAAAGCCTTTTTGGGTCGTCTTTCCACTTTTCCAACCATCACAACTCTAGTTTTGGTTGAAATAAACACATAGTTTACAGATTTACATGTGAAAATATGTTGGCTCTATACACGCTAAAAGTATTGCTTTTTTAAATGGAGTCTGGTGGATTTAGTGCTAGCGACTTCAGAGCTGTTTCCGGTAAACAGAAAGGTCTCAAAGAGGTTTGGAGGGATTCTTTCCATAATGTTGTCAGACACGTAGAATATTAATCTGAGCCTGTCAGTGACAAAACGAGCACTTTTGTGAAGGTAAATACAAGCTGCACAATTGCCCTATTAACTTACATCGTAGCTTGTTTCGCCATGATCTCACTTAATACTGGACCAATGTCAAAGATTGTTGTTACCATATGTCACTTAGACACAAAAACACAGGAAAATAGTCTCAGGTTGAAAAAATGGTAGTTACCCTTTAATAGTGCCACACTATAAATTCAATAAGCTTTTTTGTCACAGCACTGAAATAAAACTTTTCCGTACTAACTTAAATCAATATAAGGTTTCAAATTCTGCAGCCACTAGTCGCCTCCATTTCAAACAAATGCAATCCAGAAATGTATATTGTACCTTTCCAACAAGTTTCCCCTTCCGGTTCATGCAGAGGTAGCGTCCACTTTCCGCACCTCTAATTCTCACTCGACTGCCAAAGGTATCTGTCTCGACAAAAAGACGAGCTGCAAGAAAAAGAGAGGAGAAAGTCAAGGAGCTGAAGGGGGGGAAAAATGTGAATATTAACAAGACAAAACATAGTCACACCACCAACCACAGACTAATATTTTTCTCCTAATCTAAAATGTGTTATTGTATTTTCAAGAGTTCCATGTAACATACCATACAAAACATATTCAGCCAAACATGCAGTTCCCTTGATGAATAGCTAATATTATTTAGACTAGACTCCAATCTTTTTCCATTGACATTGATTCTCAAATATGAAGAACAATAAACACCATTTAAGGTATGCTATTTGTTCATTAAAGCTTATGGTCTGCATTCCATATGACTCTTAACTTAACTTAAACTCAGAACTCAATACATTTTTCACATGTGGCCCTAATCCTCTTCCGTAGTTACCTGTTACTTTAAGAATTAGCTTTTTTTTTTTTTCTTTTTTTTTTTTTTATATTTTGAATGTGATTTTTTATTTAGTGAAATCAATCATTAGTGAAGTGATATCTCTGATGAGCTGAAACTACAGACTGACAGTATAAACCGTTGAGTCAATAAGAGCCTTGAGAGACACCCACTGGCCCAGGTGAGCTTCCTTAAATTACACCTCTAACAAATGATAAAACAAATGTTATCACTGAACATTAAAGAGCTGTACTGGAAGCAGAATATACAGTCTCAATTTAATTTGTCCTGCAGTCAATTATGGCCATTGGGCATTACGACCGCCTTGTGTATTGGGGCTATGGAGACAAAGGACTTGTCTTAATCAGCCACTTATTCGCCAGACGATGGCTTCATGGATACAGCAGGGAGGCTGAATTAACATATAAGCCTGAAAACACCTCACAGAGGGAGGGACAAGCAGGCCCGGAAGAGAAACTGCTGGTTTGCCCGAGGACATCAGTCCCCAGCAGTCCCCAAATACACTATTGGATCGAAGAATTTCACTCAGTTCCTCTGAAGAATCTCTGAACATATTTTTGCCATCCATAGCAGGCCCTCTCGTTTACCTAGTATTTGTGCAAAAAAACACAAATCATATATAGCCAAACAGGTTTCCCTGCAGATTTTACATGCTGGCAGTTTGACACTAAATTATTGTGAGCTTTGTCATATTAGGGTGCTGACTGGCCAATACTCACTTTTAAAGAAATAATGTAAATATCAGTCCAAACCAGCCCCAGTTTGTACCTCTACAACTTTTTTTGTTTGATATGGTTTTGTGCAATTGTGCATTTGGGCATTGTGCAATACATACGTTATTGACCACAGCATGGTTTAATGGGCCATGTGCAATCTGAGGTAGAATTAAGTGCAATATGAGGGGAAGGATGTGCTATGGGTTTTCTTTCTCTTTCTTCTGTGAGTGTGGGGGAAGGTGGGGGGGGGGTCTTGTGTGAGGTTTATCGGATGTTTATTAAAGCATTTCCATGAGATAATGCATACTTATGTTTTATGCATGTGTACTCTATGTTTATTGTGTGTTTATTTGCAATGCGTCGCCATTTTTTGTTCTCTCGACAGCCCAAGACGAATTTGTCCTATAGAAGACAATAAAGGCTCATCTTATTTTAGGCTACAGACAAGCCACAGAGCTAAGCACTTGATTTTCTGATAAATGATAACCCCCCCCCCATGATCTTTGAAAAACTCAATGACATTAAACAACACTTACCGTTCTGAAGACATTTCCAGAATACTCTTCTAACTCTCAGGCTTAAAAAATATTACGCTCGTATGATAAAAAGATTTCTAACCTGCTTCACAAGTTGTGACTGGAGTTCCAAATTATATATAGGCCTATATAATTATATATCACCTTGCTACCTTGTACGATTGAACTGAAATTGAAAATGTACAATGTGTCATTTATATTGGTAAGCTACATGTTGATGTTACTTGTCAGTATTTTATATTTTCATGAATAAAACTAATAAGTGCAGTTTTTGGATCGTGTTGTGCAAAAAGAGCGAGGACATGTCACCTCCAGCTACCTGGGTTAATACAGCAACGTGAGAAACAGGTTAAAAATATTTATCGTGTAATTCTTTTATCCAGAAGGTCGACTTGAATGCAACTGGTCTGCACTCTATGTATTATTGTGTAATTCTAATTGTGTATTCTCATTATGTATTGTGTTCTTAGTTTTGGCACTTTGTGGCTTATGTCTGTTAAAAGCGCTTTAGAAATAAATTGTATTTACCAGCGGTGGAAGAAGTATTCAGATCCTTTACTTAAGTAAAAGTACTAATACCACATTGTGAAAATACTCTGTTACAAGTAAAAGTCCTGCATTGAAAATATTACTTAAGTAAAAGTATGTAAGCATCGGCAGAACAATTTACTTAAAGTATTAAAAGTAAAAGTACTCAATGCAACAACAAAACAAATCCTCACATTTTAGAAACTGGAAACGATCCTAATCATTTCAGATGGACTTTTAGGCCTGTATATTGTTGGCTAGTTTCATTTATGGTAAAACATCATATTTTATAAACGTGTTATGTGTTTTGTGTGCAAAAACCCTAATTTGTAAAGTGTTTAACTAAATCTGTCAGATGAATGTAGTGGAGTAAAGAGTACAACATTTCTCTCTGAAATGTAGCGGAGTAGAAGTAGAAAGTGACATGAAAAGAAAAGACTAAAGTACAAGTACCTCAACATTTGGACTTAAAGTACAGTACTTGAGTAGATGTAATTAGTGACATTCCACCACTGTTACTTCCTTAATTAAAAGAGTTTTTGAGGATTCTGGGAATAGGCAACCTGTTTTTAAACAACCCCCCTGGGTTTTTTCAAAGATCAATAAAGATATTTATTTCTCAGAAAGTATGATGCTTAGTTCTGTGACTGCAGTTTGATGGTAATGCATGAGAGACACAATCTGGGGCTAAACCTGAATTTTATATTTTGTTTGCTTATAGGTAGGTCTATAGGCTAAAGCAGGGGTCTTCAACGTCTTTTAAGCCAGGGACCCCTAAGATGAAAGCGAGACAGAATAGGGAAGGCATATATTGTATACAATTGAGTTGCATATTAAACTGGGCAGAATGGATGAAAATAAATGGATATTATTTATGCATCATGTTTTAATGTTAAACATCCATCTGGCAGGCACTGTGACCCCTTAAGCTTAACTGTATGGCTACCATAGTTACCTATAGTAAGCCTATCTTCAATGTGTAAATCTTAGTTTTTTTCTTCACAAATAGGCCAATTGATCTTTGCAATTCAAATTTTGCATTCATATTATTAATGTATATATTAATAATAATTAACATATTAATTAATTAATATATATATATATATATATATGAAAGAATATTTATATATATAAAAGAATATATATATACATTTTTTTTTTACATAATTTGGTGGACCCTTGCACTAACTCTGAGGAGCCTCTAGGGGTCCCGGGCCCCCTGTTGAATATCTCTGGACTAAAGGATGCAAGTGTGAAAACCTGCAGTGGTGAATTAAGGAAACCCCTCCCTGGATGTACAACTCCATAGAAGAAAAGAAAAAAATACATAGCCAAATGTGCTACAAGGTTAACAGCAGGTCCGGGGTCAGCACTTACCGTACATATTTCCATCCTCAGCTGTGGCGGTGACCCTTTTGCCTTGAATCTGGACGTGTTTCCCGCTGGTACGGCTGTAGAGCTGATATACCCTGACCTGTCTGCGGCTGAGCTGGTCCGTCACTGCGCCCTGCGTCCTCACATACTGGTTAAAATTAGGAGACGGGTGATTCTCCCCCTTTTTTATGCAAAAGGGAAAAATGAAATACATAATTTTTTTTCTTTCTAATCTGGGAATTTTTGGCTAAAGACAAACCGAATTCCCCCCCCCCCCCTAAAACTACTGGACAGAAGTTATAGGCTATCCGTTATATTCATATTCAAATGCGATATTTAAAAAGGAGTTATTGCAACTTTTCCCTACTTCATCAACCATTTCTCATATTGAACAGTTCACAACGTCGACCAAGTTTTTAGTGCGCTTACCTGAGCATGGCACCACAGCACGAAAAAATGAAATGATCTGCAGAAGTAAGGATAAATGAAGAGTTGTTATTATAAAAGAAGTCATTATGTGGCAATCAAACAAGTCTACAGCCCTTACAGTCTTCTTACATGTAAACGCAGCGCTGGTTTATTCCATACATTCTCCTTTTTATTTCATCCGATAAAGAAACGGATTCTTGAGGCACATTAATCCCAGGAGGATGCGGCATATAAATCCAACCGAGCTCCCACAGTGTTGCATATATGCACTCCTGACCTGTCCATCCACAGCAACAAGTCTCTGATAGAAAAAAAACCCACCTCGGAGTTATTTCACCTCACATTTATCAAAAACCTGATCCAGCTGACTGAGTGCTGAAGAGCTCTTCAAAAGATCCGCGCAACGCACCGACAGCAGATACATCCATTATAACGAGCGCGTTAGATTTTTGAATGACATCACTGGGGTAAATGTGAGAGGGATCCTCGGCTCGCTGCAGCTCTGCCCGGGTTAATTCCAGGTTTTGAAAAGCCCTCTGTCTCACCGGGGTCAGGCTGCTCACTGGTTAAATGTTGAAAGGCAAAGGCCCTCCCTGAAATCTTTCTATTGTGGGTGGGCACAGCAACAGGACCCCTAATGATGATTTAATAGGGAGACGCAGATGTGAAGGGGAGAAAAAAAAATCTCAATACATAGGGCTATTTTAAGATTAGCAAAAGGAAAAGAAAAAAATTGAACTCCACATCCAAAGTTAAACTACAAAAAGAAAACAAAACTGCAACTTTGAGAGTTTTAGCTCAAATTGCATTGAAGACTACCCCTCTGTCTGTCTTTAATGTAGACCATTACTGTAGCATTGTATTTAAAAGTGAGTAGCCTAATGACACCTTATGGGTGTGCCAATTACGTGTTAAAGAGACTATTGCCCCACCCCCCCCCCCACCACGCATACCCTTTTATCTTATGTCAACTGGTCACACTTCTAGCTCATGTAAAAGGAGGCCGAAACAAATCATGCAGACAAAAGGTCTGTTTCATCTTTACATAATATGCAATCAACATCCCGAGACGAGCAGGATACTGTCTTTCCTCTTCCTTTCAAAAAAAATTACAATAATTTACAGAGAAGAGAAGAGAAGAGAAGAGAAGAGAAGAGAAGAGAAGAGTAGAGAAGAGTAGAGAAGAGAAGAGAAGAGTAGAGAAGAGTAGAGAAGAGAAGAGAAGAGAAGAGTAGAGAAGAGAAGAGAAGAGAAGAGAAGAGTAGAGAAGAGAAGAGTAGAGAAGAGTAGAGAAGAGAAGAGAAGAGAAGAGAAGAGTAGAGAAGAGTAGAGAAGAGAAGAGTAGAGAAGAGAAGAGAAGAGTAGAGAAGAGAAGAGAAGAGTAGAGAAGAGTAGAGAAGAGAAGAGAAGAGAAGAGTAGAGAAGAGAAGAGAAGAGAAGAGAGGTCCCTTTATTGGAGCATTTTCAGAGAACCATCACAATCACAAACATTTAAAAACAAGTAAGAATTAAAATTAAAAAAAAACAAAAACAACAAAAACCTATCAAACAAATAAAAATGTGTTTTCTTAATCAAAAATGATCCACCAAGAAGAGATGAGAGAAGAAGAAAAAGGAAGAGAAGACCAGCAAAAAGAAGAGGGAAGAGGAGAGAAAGGAAGTAAAGAGAAGAGAAGAGAAGAGAAGAGAAATAGATATTATTACACTTTGGTAGCTGCTGAGTCCAGATGAGGCAGAGTTTGTGAACAACAGTGTAACCTGAAGCTTCAAGTGCCTTCACATCTTACCCTTCTCACGTTCTCTTGACCCCACCACCACCATCCTCCCTGTCTACGGCAATAAAGTGGTCCAATGGAGCAGTTAGGCATTTCTGACATGTTGATCTGCTCTCGACTGGCTGACACGAGCCAGCAGCAACCGAGTCAACTTGTTGATGTCACTTCTTTTCTTACTGTAGGACACTGTCAGCCCATCATCAACCAGTTCTCCTCTTTTACAGTACTGAGAGAGCCAGGTCATGTTTTACTGCAACATGGTCCAGCAAGTGTGTGTGTTCGTGTTTTTATTTGCGTGAGAGTGCATATACTGTAGCGGGCCCGCAATAGCCGCATGTCACTATATGATGCCGCGGTGACAGGCTTCCCATTATCTGGAAAACCTACAGTATTTGCTGTCCAAAGAAAATATGACGAGCATGACCATATCTGATTCATTGTAATCTGCCTGTACAGTTAAAGATAATTTGACACTTTGCAACAGTTCATTTAATGACTTAATGAGTCTTTATGTTAATATCAATAATAATACAAACTGAAAACAGAAATATACCCATTGTAGGAGCCACATATTGTATGTTGTTTATGGTCTCATTTATATTATTTATTGATTATTATTTTGTGCACTTGTATTGTAGGTGGTGGGCGTTTTCATCGCGGTTTGAGCGGAAGTGATAACATATTTGTTTGCTTCACCTGTTCACCTGGTTTTTTGGGCTTTGACAGAGAGGGGGTGAGACTGGGAGTGAACACTTTCTGTTGACTGCCGCACTAACGCACTTATTTCGACGTAATCCTCATGTTAAAGGTGTGCATTAATGTATATCATACTACAGTAGGTTGCGACTTCAGAACACCACAGGGCTTTTGGACAGCATGTCTTAGCAGGAAAAGCACAGGTGTAGTTAATAACATTAATGAAGAAATTAAGTGTCCCAGTTAGCCATTACGGTGAACCAGGATGCGCAATAGGCTCCTGGAACACGGCCATCTAGTGTAGTCAGTCTTCCATGCCATGCTTTTGTAGCTAATAAGCAGTGATTTGACGTCTTGTTAGCATGGTGACAACATTCTAAAAGCATTAAGCTGGATTTAGAGCCAATACAAGGGGTTAAAAGGGAGTCCATCCATATGTCCCTACGGCCTAGGTTTTGATTCATAGTTGAGCGTTGGATTTCAGCCTTTGATCACCTCTGCAATGCTAGATACATGTGTTGTATATGATCGTGCTTTATATTCCCCACAGTAACTGTGCCTAGCGACAGTGAGCTTTACACACAGATTTATAGAACTGGACTTAAGTAAGTAACTTATTTTGTTGCTGTGTCTCGTTGGTAGCTGAGACTACCACTGGTAGCCTACTTTGCCAGGTGTTTAAAAGTCTGCTGCCAGATTTTCTTATTGCGATAGCTTCGCAACCGTGCAAGATGCAGTCAAACAAACTTTAGAGGAGTGTAGTTGAGATCAGAATGAAGGCCCAGTTTGGAAATGGGTGTGTTCCCAGCAACGGCGCTGGAAGTAGGAGGTTGGATGTTTTGATGGGGGTTCTGGCCCGATTTGGGCCAGATGTTTGTGATTGAAAAAGAGAAGACTACTGAGAGTCTTTCTTTAACTTCTTTAATGTTGTCTTTCCTCTCAACAAATTTAACCAACATAGGAAACATGTAGGGGAAAACACGAGCAGCCAATTACAGTTCTTTCAGTCCCCACATGGTACAGTATATCCGTCGATGCCGTAGCCCGACATGTAGTTACATTTTTGAGGAGGCACTCATCAGCTACACAGTAATCCAGCTTTGCTTTTAACATTTGTATAGTACTCCAACTCCACTATGACATGTACACGATCTGATATGTATATTATGATAGATTTTACCTAACTGACTGATGAAGCTTCTGACGTTAGCTGATGTACATGTTTTATGTTTAGCAGAGAGAATTTGATGGCTGGCATTGCTTCTAACTAAAATAAAACCCATAGTTTTCTGAAGAGATGGCTTAATGTCACATTCTGCTAAATGTTGAAACATAGACATCTTAGATTACCTCTTCAGCCTGCTGTCGCAGGAGCGAACAAGGATCTTTTTTTTTTTTATCTGAGGGTAGGGTTGGCTGTGGGTGAAGAGTACTTTTGCAGCAGAGGCTGTCATCGCTGGAATTCACAGATCTCTGGCTGTGCTGTCAGCAAGATGTTTAGGTAATGGGATATCGAAAGAAGAAAAAGAGGCGATAAGGCCTCAAGAAATGCTGCTTCTCTAACTCTCCTACTGCCAATTTCAAGCACATGAATATATACTATGATCAAACATCTATTTATAAGTTAGGGTACAAAGGGTACTGTTTCTTTACTATGAGTAAAACAAACCATGCATGTGAATATTTTCCTACAGCCCCTCTATTGTTTTGCATCCATCCTTCCATCCATTTCCAATGCTTCTCCATAGTGACAGCATGCTTAGCAAGGTTGCCTAGATGTCCTACAGCTCCTCCTGGGGGATCCCAAGAAGTTACCAAGTCAAATGAGACATGTAATCCCTCCAAAATGTTCTGAGTCTTCCCCAGGGTTCCTTCAAGTTGGATGTGCCTGAAATATCCCCACATCAAGGCGTTCAGGGAGCATCCTGATCAGATGCTTCCTCAATGCCAGATTGAAGATAGCTACTGTCAGCCGCTTGTATCCATGATTGTGATGTCAGGGATGTCATTTGTACTACCCACATATCATGAGCATAGATCCAGCAACTGTGTCTCCTAGACATTCTAAATATTGTATAAAATTATTTTCCCAATTACAATTACATTCTGATAAATCAAATCTCTGCCTCAGTGGCGTAAGGTAGTTACGACAGGCCCCACTGCACGCTAGTTACTAATTATGAAACAGGAACACACACACACACACACACACACACACACACACACACACACACACACACACACACACACACACACACACACACACACACACACACACACACACACACAAATAAGTTGTTTGGCTTGCAGATGTGCTCAGTCAATCTTGACAGAGTTTGTGCTTAAACTAGCTACCGTGCCATTTCGCATCGTCGTGCTACATGATCAAATAAGACAAGATTATGGTTTCACGATGTGTCTCAAATCACTGCAGACATTTTCTGTAGGCTATTAAACCAGACTGTGATCTTTCCCTAACCTTAACCAAATATTGACAGTGCCTAAAAACATAACCATAAAACAGTTTATCAATGCTGTAGTCACTACGCGTGGATATTGGAATGCAAGATTGAATATTTTGGTGGATAACAATTGAACATTTGTCCCTGTCACAAACATTTCTTTATTATGTTGATAAAACATATTCCACTTAGTAATATGTTTACTTCAAAATGTAGTTGCTGTTTCAGATTAGTTGTATATAAACTTCATTTCTAGGGGACAGAATTGGATCCATTGGTAAATCGGGGGGTTTACCTTCAGGCTCTTGCCGTTACAACTTGAACACAAGAAACATCAGAATCGACCAGGCTGTCAATTGCTGTGAATATTGTTTAGAGAGAGCTCACACTTGAACCAAAACAAACATGATTTTTGTTTGTGCACTCACAAAGCATATGGATATAGAAATGGGACATGACTTGAGGCTGAATGTCTCCTAGAAAGCTCAGGGCACGACACAGTCTCACACACTTCAGTTTTCAAGTGACACGGAGAGCTGAGCTGCCATGCAACCTGAGCTTATTTCTATCTCTCTGTGGCAAAACCTGGCTAATGACAGAAATGCAGACTCCAGCCATCGCAGAACATGTGAAGTTTTTTATCCATGCTAGCGACATGGCCCTAGGGACGGCAATGCCTGTCTGTCTGTTGCTCAGTCCACTATTTGTCGGACATTCAATGGTTTATGACAAACTGACTGCAAGACAAATGACAGCCACAGTTATACTGTGTTAAGTGCTAATGAGCAAAAATTTGCATGGACGCTTAACTAAGATGGTAAACCTGCTAAACTTGCAGCATGTTAGCAGTGCCATTGTGAGCATGTTAGCATGCTGATGTTTGCATTTAGCTCAAGCAATGTTGTGCCAGTATAGCCTCAGACACGCTAGCATGGCTGTAGACTTGTACCGTATAAACAGTAATGGACGTAAATACATCATTGCACTTGTGTTTAATCTGTTGCAGATGTTGTATAATAAGATTTTGGCAAAGGCAAGAACAGATTGACAAGCAGGTGAAGCAGGACACTGTTGTTTGTCTATGAGACATACACATACATATACATTTGTGGTAATTTGATTAATTGCAAACTACAGCTGACTTTTGCCCCAGGGCCCCCTGGTGGGTTAACCCAGCTTTTTAAATTCATCACTTTAAAGTCAGTTTTGTGAATTTATGTTCATTTGAAAGATGTGGTGTGAGACAAATACACCTAACGTTTCCTTAAGTCATTTCCTGGTTTACAATTACTATACATAGTAAAATGTATATGCCGATACGCAATTTACTTTTCTTCATATTGGTGATCATATTGGGAATGGAAACAAACAGTACAGTATAGTATTTTCAAACTGATGATCACAATAAGTCTGTTTATGAAATTAAATGATATGAGAGATACAAATGCATTTTGTAGTCTTGTTACTAATACAGGGTGGAAAAAACTGCTTTGAGCAGTTGCCAAATTTCCCAAGACTTCAAAACAGTGAAACACATTTCCCATACAGCTCGGACCTTTCCTCGGGGCTACTGTAGCTCCAGTGACAAGTGAAAGGAGAACTGGTGGTCTCCAAACAGCTCTGACCACATCGTAAAAATCTCCACCATAAAGAGCAACTGGCCACTCTTTCTGACCCTGCAAAAATAGAGACAAGGGTTCAGAAAGTGGGTGGTCCCCTTTATGAATGATCAAAAGAAGAGAAAAGAAAAAAAAAAAACAGACTGGAGGATTCACTTGGACGAGCAAGCCTGCTCTTCATCAGCAGCAGCGGGGCTCTTCTTGTCCTTCACACCACCCGAACCCAAAATCATGTCAGTCTTCACTGCTCTCAGTTGACTGATTAAGCAGCCTGGGAATGTTATGCTCAAAAAGTGAACATTAGTCATCTGTGAAAATACTTGGGCACTTTTTTTTTTATGTAGATGAACATCTAACTTATACACTGAGAGGGGAAAATGTACAACTCTGTGCTTATTACAAAGGCTGCTGACCCTTAGGTATTGCCCTGCCATTTGCAAGCTGACCATTTGAGCTTGCCAAATTTGACACAGCTGACGCAGGCAATAAATTTGAACTAGTTTCCCCACCCCCTTTATCCATAATGAGTGCTGCCCTGTAAAGCGTTTCAACAGACACACAAACACACTCATGCACACATTCCAGGAATCCTAATGTGATAATCATGGGATAACATTTTATTATATGATGAAAGGCACAAGCAATCCACAAAATTGTAAATCTGCAGATGTGTGAAAATGTGTAATGATGTCTAAAAATGTAACATCGCAAGTCAGACTGATGAGTGTGAATAACTAAAGAGGATATGTAGGAGCTTATGGGTGACAGACAACATTGTCAGAGTGACCAGACTGTGCAAATCCCCGAGTCCCTGAGCTCTGGGATGTCCGACACGTGAAACCCAAGTTGCTGATTAACACTCTCCAGTTGCAGACAGGCTCTGACTGCTTCATCTACAGGCCAAGAAGCTGGGAACATGTCAGACTACAAAACTAATAAAGTGACTCACACAACTGCCCTTGCGCGCCGAGCCACAGACACTGAGAGAGAGGGAGGGTCGGGTATGGGAGGGTTACGAAGGGTAGTGGTAATGAAAATAGCCGGACGTCCAGCTACGCCGAGGCTACAGGGACAGGGACAGAGTCAGGCAGGGCCTAGCATCTGTGTTATTTTTAAGGAGCAAAATGTCACTGAGCAATGAACATGCTCAAGGCGCATATCTAACAGGGTTAGATGCAAGGTCACACCAAAGCCAGATCGCTTTCTGAAGACAGACGCTGTTGTAAATGGTAGTGACACACATGCTACTGCTTTGAAGTCGTAACCGAAGCTCCTGAGCAATTCATTGTTAGCTTATAATTAATTGTACTGGTATGTGCACATGTGCACTCTCTCAGTTGTTTGCAGAACACAATAAACCATTTCTATTATCATATGTATTTATGGATATACTTAACAGACATTTAAAGCCAATTAACCTTAAGTTTTTTGCTTAAACTTATCATTGTGAAGGAAATGTTGATTCCACAATGTAATGGCTATAAAATAATGACACCATCGGTGTTTAGATTGGTTTGCTATAAGCTTTCAAAAATGCAATTCTGTGTGCCGCCGGGTACATTCTCCCAGGAAAATGACGGCTTACTTTACAGCACAAAGGAAGAAAGCGCTTGAGTTGCGCTTATTCTAATGAAGATAATAAAATAATAACACGAAGGCTCCGTAGTAAGAACCTGCCTACTTAATACTCCTGGGTGTTTTACTGTGTCTTTATCATAGTACTGCGATCGGGGTTTCTAGTACAACTTGTAATTCTTACAGTAGTTTCTTGCTTTGGACAGTAGCCAGGGCGGGCAACAGCTCCAGGGAGGACCTGGAACTTCGGTTAGCCACTGTGGTGGCGCAATTCCTTCCCGATGGATCAGAAAACTTTCTGTTATTGTTGTTAGCGTCGTTAGCTCCTGGTGCTGGAGTTTGTGCTGGCTGGGATTAAGTTGCTGTAGTCACAGGCAGATGGGCCCGGGTACGCTAGCTAGCTAACTTAGAATTATGGCGCTTTTCCATTACATAGTACCTGCTCGACTCGCCTCGACTCTACTCGCCTTTTTTGGTTTTCCATTACGAAAAAAAGTACGTGGTACCTGCCAACAGGTCCTTTTTTTAGTGCCACCTCAGTCGAGGTTCCAAGCAAGCTGAGCCGATACCAAAAGGTGACGTGAAAGCGACAGAGGGGGGTGTCCTGAACAAACCCGCTATCTTTAAATAGTTTAGCCAGCTGTTTTTTTTTGCTGCCTCCAGCTTCATTTGAAACTAAATGTGTCTTCTGGCTGTGGCAACAACAACAACACACCTTCCACGTTCTGTGTGTGTGTCGCGTTAGGTCACGGCAGTTTCCTGCGGCGCCGCTTGTTTTACAGTTCTGCGGAGGCTCCAGGCAGAGCTTTCGCCATAGCCTACGTACATGTACACATGGCCGGCTCGACGCACGCACCAGCGCACAAGTATAAACATCAGGCCACTTACATAGGCTACGGCGAAAGCTCTGCGCGGAGCCATATAAGACAACCAGCCACGCTGAGGCGGTACTAAAATCTGCAATGGAAAACGGACGGACAGTGTGTCGAGTCGATTCGAGGCGAGTCGAGTCGAGGCGAGGCGAGTCGAGCAGGTACCATGTAATGGAAAAACGCCATTAGATTAGTTGATTACCCATACAGTAGTCTTGCATTGCCAGACCTTCCTCCACAGCGCTGCGAAGAGGGGTCTGGTTAGACCACACACCATTGGATGGGAGAGAAACGTGCTCTGGTTTATTAGCATTTCTTTAAACCAATCACAATCGTCATGGGCGACGCTAAGTCAGCACAAATCTGTGTTGTATGTGCGACCTGTGCGAATTCGGGACTGAAGGGAGTGGGGGACCTTTGGAACAGTGTTGCCAATTTGCTAGTCTCGCATTGTCAGACCTTCCTCCACAGCGCTGCGGAGGAGGGTCTGGCAAGTCCACCTCTGCAAAATAGCCTCGGGAAGGAACTTGTTTGTGTACGTTCAAAAGTAGCTTTAGTCGTGCAACAGAAAACTCAGATTGGACAGATAGCCTAGCTAGCTGTCTGGATTTACCCTGCAGAGATCTGGGGAGCAGTTAACCATAGTCCTCATAAATCCACCGGAGTTTAAAATGCCAACACCAAAAAAGCGGAAGGTGTGGGACATACGGCTTAAAAATAGGGACATCTGGCGGCACCTAAACAATCCTGGATGTGGAAAGTCGTCGATATAGACTACCATCTTGCTGACTTTCTTGCAAGGTTAAGGGACTACCAGACCCTCTTAACAATTTTATTTCTAAAAAGTGACTAGCAACAAATGTAGCTACTTCAGGCCATCAGGGAAGAAAGCGAGATATATTATATTGTAATTCATTCCCATGCATGCTGCTCCGACTGATCGCATTCCACGGCTCTTCTGCCAACAGCACAAGGTCTTTCTCTCCTTCTCCTCTTGCACTGTGAGAAGCAGGCAGGCAGCCGACACAACCACTAAGTTGTATACTAATCAGACGTGATGAAGTTACCAATATGCAAATAAGCGTAGTATTACGTCATCTGGACACTTTTAGCGACTTTTGGAGCTAGTGTCAGTTACTTTTATTGGAAAAGAGTTTGCAACACTGCTTTGGAGATCATCTTGTCCTGGGCACGAGGACGACACACGGTGAGCCTGATTAAAGATCTTAGTATTTGTCAACCTGAGTGTTAATCTAAATTTTCTAGTCATTTTGATTATTGCTTTCGATAATGATAACGTTACTCACAACCTCTGTTGTAGAGATTTCACTTACAAGAACCACATCATCAGCAAGATACCTTTAACAATTTATAAAGCGAAAACATAATTGATGATTGAGGCTTGACTTCTAGAATCTTATCATCATATGGGGAACTTTGACTCTGGCAAGAGGTCACAAGCTTCATGCAGCTTTCAACAAATCCTCTTAAATATCTTGTCTTTAAGTCCCATAAAAAGTAAACAGAGAAGGTAGTCCCCTGAAATCATTGTAGTTGTTGCAGTGAACTGAATAGCATAGTGGATCCACTGGTTCTATTTAAAGTAGAAGTGTTTTTGATCCGACATTGTGTAGATAGTCATCTGCTTTGAAATGTTTGCTACGTACAAGATAGATCCATTCGCCAGATGGAGTGCCTTGATACTTGTATTTGTGTCAATAGTGAAGCAGCTGGATTGTATCTTAAGTAAGTCAGCTAGCACATTGACCAGGAAGTGGATCTGCTGTGCAATGCAGTTCGCTACCACATCTACTGTACAGGGAGTGATATTTATTTTCCTAGGATGGCGAAGGCTTGACCCGCCCTACTCTGCCTCAGATGAATTACCCTGGTATTCTTACCCTAGAACTAAACAATCTCAATCCTCATGCCTAAACCTAACCAATCCAATTCCGTTCGTACATATCTATGAGAATGTACAGGTAGCTAGGTTCTTTAGCTTAAAAACTACACCATTTGAGTGAGTGACAACTATGAAACTGTTAGGTGTACTTTCTCTCTTTTTTAGGAAGTTAGCTTTCAGGCTATTCCCATTGCGGAATCATTTTGATTTGTGCTAACGTAGACTAAAAACTACCTGGACCAATCTCTCCGCTTAATGCACAGAAGAGATAATGCTGTATATCCTCTCAACTAAGTCCTAGGAAAAAAATAAACAATATTTCCCAAACTGATCAGATACGTTTAAAATAATACATTTTGCAAGCAGACTATAAACTCACCTGAAAGAGAAACGTTGTTACGTGTGTTTTTTTGGTAAAACAGCTTTTCTACAATGAAATCAAAGTTAATTTTGAACAAATTACATAAATGTATATGAATGCAATATTTGAATGCGTATGTGTCTTTGGATGCCTTTCTGTGTCATTAAATTGATAATATGTCCTAATTTATTATAGAACTAATGTGGTATTATTTGCTGCTCAAATAAGCAAAAAGATATCAAAGTAAAGGTCATATATTTCAAAACGTTTCACTATGTTGAACATGCCATATTAGTTGTGACCTACAACATCCTCACAAAAGCCAAATAGTACTCTTGAGAATCTGTGGCAAGAGAAAAAAAGCATGCAAACAATTTGACCTCTGAACACAAGCATTGGAAAACTGGCCATTTATTAGAAATTAGTTATGGATGGAAAAACATGTGACCTCTTGCTCCCAGAGGACACATCAGGCCATTCTATTTGACTGGTTTGGCAATTCATGGACTCATTGATAGCCATTTTCAAGATATATTATGTCATCAGTTGACAGCAAGACTACAGACAGAGGTCGCTGATGTCATTGGGCCTTGCAGTCAAAACACGTCTCAGACCTCCAAGGAATTCTTCAGAGAAATCCTTTCAAAATAAGGAAGAAAATGTATGTATAAAACTGAAGTTGACTGAGTAGTCAACAGCACGTTGGTAAAGATAATCCTATGTAGAGTAAGACATTAAAGGGCACCAAACATACATTTTAAATATTATGAAAGATTACAAATGTGCAAATAATAAAACAGGAAATGTCATAACTTTTGAATATCAACCTAGTTTATTAGCTTCAACCTACCCTACAACATCAATACCTTGGGATTAAAGTTACCAATAGCCGATATACAAAATCCTTTTTGGCTATTTTTGTAGTGAAAACTCTTTCCTACTAAATACTTACTAATTACAGTTGTTCTCGATTGCTAAAAGACATTTTTTGAAACCCTCACCCATTTTCTCAAAACTGTAAACACAAAACCAGATTCTCAAACTATATTCACTAATCACCTGACTCTGCTGGCAAAATCAAAGAATGCTTTGAGATCATACACACAGCCAGTCAATAACTAAACACTAAAGAGCATTCATTAGACATTACCTCAACCATTCAAGAACACAGTGGCCAGGGCATGTTATAGAAAAAATGTTTATTTCATACAGTAAACACATTTTGCAATGAAAACCAAAACTATATCACAACTTGTACAGTGAATATATTGTACACTGCAAATAGTGCAAGTACTGTAATACAATATTACAGTAAATGTCTGTTTACAGTATTAGGCACTTGTAGAACAATACAGTAGTCCAACTGCAAAAGGCCAAAGAACAAAGAAAACGAAATGAAAAGCACATGACAGTACATTCAAAAATATTGGGAAACCGCAAAATCAGACATCAACACTTACGGTAATGCTCCTGTGCCACCTGTGCACATTGAACTGGCTTAAACTCCATCTTGTCCTAGTGTGCATAATACTGACTGGACCATATCTCATTTTACCTGGAAATCAGTGGCTAATGTCAGCCCCATGCTTATATTATTCAACTCAAATGGGAATGGGAATTGATTTCCAACATAAGTGCATAACAATAATTGTCAGCAGAGTGAGAAATAGAGCCATTTTTGAAGAACTGTTGTTAGGAAGTGTGTATCTGATCAGGAAGAAAATGTATTCTCCTTGTTTTTCAATGACTACTTGTGAGTTTGCTGATTTATTCCAGCCTGGCATGGGGTGAAGCGCCAACTATTCCACCGCTGGGTGCAGATTTACACACTGTCAGTCATCTTTTCTGGTTGCTTGTGAAACGTTATGTTAAACTTTATACCAGCGTATTCACAAAACAAATACATGCTTTTAATTTCATGTTATATACCACATCCCAGGATGAATTTGTTTAAGTGTTTTTTGGGTCTACACCCTCCAAATACAAAAACATTTAAAGCTTCTTTGACATTAGTGTTTCTTGTCCCTATCAATGGGTTTAAAGCAAAGACATCACACATGTTGTATGATGCTCACAATTGACTTTATGAATGTTCTTTTCTGCAAATGTACAAATGTGTGTATTTATTCATGTGGAGTCTAATTTTCAAAAATGGTGTTTGCTTGTTTCTATTACAAGGGGCTATTGCAGGGGCTGCAACTAAAAACTATTTTTATTATCTTTTAATCTGCAGATTATTTTCTCGATTAATTGATTAATTGTTTGGTCTATCAAATACGAGACATTTTTTGTTTGACCGACAGTCCAAAACCCACATATACTTTAGGACAGTTAACTTTCACATAAGCAGCAAATTCTTACAATTTGGAAGCTTGAACTAGTAATCCAATAATCAAAATAGTTGCACATTCATTTTCTGTCGATCAAGTAATGATCAATGGGCTGTTAGTTTCAGCTCTAATTACAATAAGATCAGATGGCTCTGTAGTGATTTTGTTCAACAGTACTATTGCAGCAGAAAACACAAATGGAACATAGCAAAGACAAATAGATTATAATTGTAAGTATTCAAGAATACAAATTACTGTTTGATTCAACAGCATTTATTATATCAATTTAATGTACATTATGTGTGCATTAGATGGTCTTTAGAAGTCCATACTGTATACAGTATGTACACTGTAAAAACAAAATGTATTCATTCTACTCATTAAAAACAGTCGTAGTTCCCCTGCCTTGCATTCGCCTCCCCCAGCATGGCTGGCCTGGCTAGTCTGGTGAGAGCCGGGGCCCCCCCCGGTAGTGAGCGCTGGGCCCCCAGTCCCAGCTGGTGTGCTGTAGTGGAAGGGCTTGATGTGGGGCTGCAGCAGCTGTCTGCTCCCTCCGCCCCTTCCTGCTCTGATCTCTACTCTACAGCTCACACCTGATCAACAATGACTGCACTTCACATAGGAATTTTCCATTTTCTATTTTCTGTCACCCTCCACAGCTCACTCCCACCACACAACAGCCCCCAGACCAACGGCAACACAAGTGGTGCCCTACAACTTGGCGACACCCATACCAGCCAGTGACACAACAGCACGCCTGGTATTTCAGGCCCACTTCCATGACTCAGTTGCTGTGGAGGGAACAGAGAGTTACTGGCCCTCTATTCTTAACTTCAGACACCAATGTCTGATGAAAGACAGTGAAAATGCAAACTAAATCAGCGTCAGCAAGGAGACGGTATGGGGAGCTAAAGGATATCAGTAAAGGTGCTATGATTCACCTTTTGGCCTTGTACATCATTATCACCTTCACTTTGAGAGATAAGCATATTTAACCTAAACAAATATGCATTTAACTGAGAATGCAGTAAGTCGCTACATTTGTCACAGTTTGCTTCTGAGACAACTTTGATCTGACATTGACATCTAATGGAAACTACAAGGATTCAATTTCATGTTAACTTGAATGATTAGAACGATCATACCTGTTAGCAAAGGCTGTTATCAGCTTTTATCCTGCTTATTGATGTATTCAAATTTTTTAAATGTGAAGATTTTAGAATAGACATTCTTTATAAAGCAAATACTGGTGTTTCCAAAGGCTAAAATGTCAAGATATGTTTTTTGCTTCCAGACTTCACTGTTGTGAGACTGTCCTCACCAGAAAACAACAGCATTGGTCATTCGTTTGAGCCCTTAAACATGACCTATGTTTATGATTTCCTAACAAGCAACCTCTTGTGGTTGCACAAATTGTCCTTTCTCAGAAATAAAGATGGTTGCAGCGCGATGTTGGCAGTGGATAGTTAGGCACCCAAAGCATCTCACTTAGACAACGAGACTGCTGTTTGCATCCTATTTTCTTCCAAAAGTTAGTGTCTTTCTCTTTCTTCTAACCATAAACCCTATCTTTCCTTAACCATAGCCATGTAGTCTTATGGCGTTTTTCCACTGCTAGTACCAGCTCTACTCGGATCGGCTCGGCTCGACTTGGCCGCGGTGCCCCGTCCTCCTTTCTCCATTGCAGATTTACTACCGCCTCATGCGTGAGGCGAGCTCGTATCGTCATAGTGGCGCCGCAGTAAACTGCCATGACACGCGCCACACACACACAGAACTTTCGAAGGTGTGTTGTTGTTGCCACAGCCAGAAGACACATTTTGTTTCAAATGAAGCTGGAGGCAGCAAAAAAAAACACAGCTGGCTAAACTAGTTAAAAATGGCGGGTTTGTTCAGGACACCCCCGTCTGTCGCTCTCACGTCACCTTTTGGTATCGGCTCAGCTTGCTTGAAACCTCGACAGAGGTGGTACTAAAAAAAGTACCTGTTAGCAGGTACCAGGGACTTTTTTTCGTAATGGAAAACCAAAAATGGCGAGTAGAGTCGAGGTGAGTCAAGCAGGTACCATGTAATGGAAAAACACCATTAGTTGCCTGACAACAGACCAACCAGACGGCCGACTGCAGAAAAAGCAGTTGGACTGATCGGTCAAAAAAGTGCCTCGGAACACACCAAAGCGAAGAGACGTAATACGTCTCCATAACAGCAGGCGGTGCTTATCTGTATTGTCACCTAAAAAATGAAAACCAGCAGCTGATTGGATGAACGCGTCACATGGATCTAGCTGCTGCTTCCAGATTTTTTATTTTTCAACCGGCCATTAATGGCGACTCATTCAGAATACAATGTCATATTGTACTAAAATAGTTCACCGAAACGTGTTTCTGAAAACATTTTAAGCGAGAAATAGGCCATGCAGTTGCTGAATCTGTCTTCGTTGCAGATCGACAAAGGTCAGTTTAAAAGATTTTTGTCAGATTTTGAGAGGCTTAGTCACGCTCATCCCGCTTTCCATTTCCGGGTGAGTCTCCGACTGAGCATGTCAGCTCCTCCAACGGACGACGGCACGGAACACACCGTCTCGAGTCACTGACCTCGCCAGACTGTCCAACGGCCGATTATCGGCCCGGTGTGTAGCTGCCTTTACCTTAACCAAATCTCTACCATGGAGGTGACAGATAAAAAAAAATAAAAAAATAAACTCTCATATGAATCATTTCGTAATGGTCATTTGAGTTGTTTAAGGTATGAGGGCTTGTTCTGACTGTTACAGGATGTTAGGTGGGACACAATGCAGGAGAAACTGTTCAAAAGTTCAATGTGAAAATCTTTGTTTGATAAGGTAACTGCTTTAGGATTTCCCAACGTCACTGAAGTCCAGCCTCCAGGAATCAATCATGGCAACTTCTACACCACCATTATTTTGTCTATCCTCACCTCCTCCATTGCCATCTGGAATGCTGCTGCCAACCCCGAGGACAAGGGCACACTGCAGCGTATCATCAGCTCTGCTGAGAAGGGGATTGGCTGCAATCTGCCATCCCTCTAGGACCTGCACGCCTCCAGGACTCTGAGGCTTGCAGGAAAGATTGTGGCCGATTCCTCTTTCCCCAGACACAAACTTTTTCAACCACTCCCCTCTGACAGTTGGGGGGGGGGGGGAGACAGACAGAGAGAGAGAGAGAGAGAGAGAGAGAGAAGAGAGAGATACTGTACACCTTACTTCAATCAGCCTGTTCTCATGAACCATTCTTTCAAAACGCAACGAAAAGTTAAGTACTGAAACGTTTGTTATTGCTGTAGGCACCACATTGACACATAGACTTTCACCCAGGAAATGCGTGTTCCTTGGGAGTGTTTTAATCCAAACCACAATCTTTTTCCTAAACTTAACTTTATTTGCTGCATAATGCTCACATTTTGTGGCCTAAACTTAACCGTAATGTCCGCCGATAATGCCAGCAGCTCGCGGTGCTCTGTACCCGGCTCACAGTCACCTATTCTTGGGTTAACTGAACCCCCAACTACCGCTGATATGACCAAGCACCATGAGGAGCACCATGCGAAGCACCATGCAGAGCACCGTAGCCGGCGTGGCATAGCTCTGTAGCGGCAAAACACATCTACATGGCATCACATCTACGTGACCAGCAGGTGGTCTCCTAGTTTTGTATAATATCTTGATGTGCATAGATTTCCGTATGATATCAAATGGACCCATGCATGAGAAAGTGTTGCTCCAATTAATACAGAAATAATGGGTATAATGGAATGACATAATAAACAGTGGCAATTATAGTAACAGTAAAGATAATAGACCAGTGACTAAAAATAATAGGTTATAGTAGTAGCAGTGGGCGTCAAGCAGGACCATGGCAGCAGCTGCAACCACGATGCAAGTGCAACCACAAGCTGAGGAAATCTGTGAGGTGAGAAATAATGTTGTCAGACACTTAGAATATTAATCTGAGCCTGTCAGTGGCAAAACGAGCACTTTTGTGAAGGTAAATACAAGCTGGACAATTGCCCTATCAACTTACATTGTTTGTTTCGCCACTGCCGACTGCAGCGATCTTGCTTAATACTGGACCAATGTCAAAGATTGTTGTTCCCATCAGTCACTTAGACACAAAAACATAATAAAATAGGGTTCAGGTTGAAAAAAAACGGTAGATACCCTTTAATGTGACATGAATGCACAGAGATGGAGAGAGAGAGGAGGAGAGAGGAGCTCCATAGGAAGTCCCCTGGTATTCTACACCTGTACCAGGTTCAAGGCAAACCTGAGAACTATAAGCTTTATTAAAGAGGAGAGTTTTAAGCTTACTCTTAAATGTGGACATGTGGAAAAGTGTGCCTCCCGAACCAAACCTGGGAGCTGGTTCCACAGGAGAGGAGCTTTGAAAGGAGCTGTAAACATTTGCACAACTAGATTCATATTTTGCACACCCAGCACAAAACCGTACAGCCTTAAAGTGCTCATATTATGCTTTTTGGCTTTTTCCTTTTCCTTTATTGTGTCTTTTTTGTGCATGTAATAGGTTTACAAAGTGAAAAAGCCCAAAGTCCACCCCAACGGCACTTACCACCTCCAACAGAAAACACTGTTCACAAACTGCTCCAAACAGCTCTATTGTAGTCCAGCCTTTACTTCCGTGACAAACGTGCTTCACTTTGTAACACATGTTATAATGCTTGCCTGGCTGCTAGCGTGGCACGCCCTCTTACTCTGCTTCTGACTGGCTTGTAGTGCTGACCTAGGTACTGTGCATGTGCGACTCCAAACAAAGATGGGGATTATTGTTTATCCAATTTTTATATTTATTGTATGCACCAAACACATCAAGGCAAATTCCATGCAAGTGAAAAATTACTTTGGGAATAAATCTCATTCTGACTTCATCAGTTCATTCAATTCACAGTCTTACGGGCGTTCAGATAAAAAACAACACTGCATTTAAACACAAGGGGCTGCATTGGTGGGGGAAATACAGTCAACAGATTAATGAGTTTGAAGGCTTATCAGACACCAAAACACTGCACAGTGCATTATAATACAATGAGGACTGATTTTACAACTCTGGAAAGTTATCATGATGACAATCATTTTATGGTTTGTCTCAAAGATTTCAAAGGGATAGAATTAGCGTGTTCAAATCACAAAGCAATCTACTAGCAATGTATTTGAGCATTGTGGATGGTGTTGCATTGTTTAATGTACGTATTGTTTACAATGTGATATGAAGAATTATCTTACAAGGTAATACATCCAGTTGTTGCCAAGTGACTGAGTCAAGTGTTGTGAATGAACACAACGCTGCCCACTTGCCTGGCTATGACCTCCATGAGGGCCGCCATCAACCCCTCTCAATCTCTCCTCGCATCTTGCCTCTACCGGCCCCTTGTTCGTCTCAAATGCTCCTTCACAGCCAATGAGGGCCCAGGCGCAGTGGCCCAGCTAACTCTTGTGCTGGGGACAAATGCATGGAGCCACTCAGAAAGCCATCAGTCACATGTTCCACAGACATGATGACATAAACAAACAAGGCCTGGTGTTAATTCAACAAAGAGGAGGGAAAACTGCCATCGCATGGTGGTAGTGGTGATGTGGGGATCAAGACAAACAAAGGTCTATTATAATTCTGCTCGCTATCTGCCTGTAGTCTTCAGAATACATGATGAACATTAAGGTCCTATATTCTAAAAAGTGAGATTTCCATGTCTTTTTTGATAATAAAGCAGGACGAGGTGCTATATAAATACTGTGAAAGTATCAAAACGATCAATCCACAGAGAAATGCACACAGCCCGTATTCAGAAGTTCTGCTTTAAAAGAAGCCGCCAGGACTTCCGTACAGTTGTGATGTCACAACTATACTATATATAGGTAGAAAGTGTCCCTACAGTGCGTTGACCTCCATTCCCCGGCTGCAATGACGGTGCAGAGACTCAGAGAGCGCAGATACGGAAGACCGGGAATCGCTGACCAATCAGAGCGGATGGGCATTTCAGACAGAAGGTGAATACAGGTATATTCAGACAGACAGTATGAGAAAAATAAAGAATTTTTGAACATTAAAGCATGTAAACATGTTGTAGTAGAAAGCCAAAATACAACTATGAACCTGAAAGTGAGTATGATATGGGTCCTTTAAGTTTAGACAACTTTAGGTTTTAGAAGTTAAAACCATTAACCAAAACCACTTCTCTTAAAATGTATTTTATTGTTGGAAAAGTGCAAAGCCAACCAGACAATTCTTCCTGGAGAAATGGGAATACGTCTCTTACCTGTGCAGGAGGAGGGGGTGGGGTCAAGTAATCAGGGAAGGAGCACGAAACCGGACACTTTCAAAGACAGCACTTAAACACTTAAAAAAAACAACAACACAAGTGTGTCTCTTGTTTCTGCTCACCTGCGAAGCCCTGGCATCAAGCCCCAAAACAAGTTGCTACAGGGCCCATCACTGCTGCTGCAAGCATAGAAGTGGCTTTAACACACCAGCATTGATGGTAAAGTGGGTGAGCTGCCCTCCCATGTCATCCCAGAATTGTCTCCATTAGGCCTTAACAGGACAGCATTAGTGCTTTCAGAAGGTTGGATCTCACTTCTTGAGTTCCCGGTGGTCAAGTGGCCTTTATCTAAGGGTGCTCTGATAACAGCGTTTGATCTTGTTTGGTTGAGTAGAAAGCAAACACTGGTGTGGTGCAAAGACGTTTGCAGTAATGCCATTAGCAAATTCAGTTGGGTCACAAGTGCATGAACAATCACGGTGAAGGCAGTGGAGCTTCAAACAGGCGTTAGCACACTATTATGCAGCGAATAATTGCTTTTTAATGACCCTATAATTGAGTAAAGCTGTTTTTCAAGATAAACATGTCACCTATTGGGGAGGGGGGGGGAGGATTAAGCACTATATATCTGGCAAGAGAAAAAAAGGTATTAAGGTGACATGCTTGAATGAAAGACAGAAAATGATTCCAATGAGCAAATGAGTTTTGTCCTCTAATTGTTGGATGGAACAATTACAAGGAGTGGTTATGCAGCAAGGTTTTCCAAAGCGTTTCATTTTAGATTGTTAGTGCTACAACAATAAGTCCATTGACAGAAAATGAAACAGTTTTGGTAATGAATAAAGTGTTTATATCATTAAAAAAACAAGAGTTTACAGCCATGCCTTGGTGAGGCTGTACTTAGGCACAATGGTACTTTACGTAAGCTATAGTGTCTTAGTGTAGTGTATTAGCATACTACCATTAATTAGCACTGAACACAAAGTACAGCTGAGGCTGCTGGGAATGGCATTAGTGTTGGACAAACCGAAATGTTGACCTGATGATCCCATATATCCTCTGGAAAGCAAGAATGTCTGTACATAATTTCATGGCAATCCATCAGGTAGATAGATAGATAGATAGATAGATAGATAGATAGATAGATAGATAGATAGATAGATAGATAGATAGATATTTTAGCCTGGACCAAAGTGGTGGCTGAATTTTGGTTGATGGCTGATTGCCATCCTCACAGCCATGCTATTTAAAATGCCAAAAAACAAACATATGGCATATTAAAGACCAAACAACAGTAACATATTTGACTGATTAATTGATAATGAAAATAAACATACGTTTGGAAATATCTCTGTTCCTAGTGGGACCCCCTGGAAGCCTCTAAAGTACCCCTGAATATCCCCAGACCCGTAATTGCTGCTGGAGCAGTCAATTGTAATGAAACCACAGGGGTTCTTACAAATGTTTATTCATCCGAATGTGCTGATCAAAATGTTTCTGCGGGGATGCAGGCAGGAGGATCCGCTCCCAGCAAGGCTTCAGGTTCAGACAGAAGGCATCAGCAGACTAAGGGAGCAGTCAACAGCGGAGCAGAGATAAAGCCTGAGATCTGACAGCGGATACGGTTACATGTCACTTCTGATAGCTCCCAGCATTCCTGAGAAAATGTATGCCTATACCTCACTTCAGCACTCAAGCCCCCTCTCCCTCATTCTCTCTCTCAAGTTGACAGGCTGAGCAGCAGACACAGGGGTCCACAGCAGGGTGTGTGTGTGTGTGTGTGTGTGTGTGTGTGTGTGTGTGGAGGGGGGGGCACTCCCAGTATAGCTCCAGTCACACTCCAATTCAAACAGAAGCAGCTCCCTGCTCTCAGGGCTGGCTGGGTGCAGACAGCAGCTCAGTCACACACAGAAAGAATCAGACACCTACTCCTGACAATGTTTGTCTTTTACACCAAAGAAGAAGAAGATGTACGAGGAGAACTTCTCATCCATCATGACTGTTTGGGGCTCTTGGGAGAGGGATGATTTTAAAATAGATAATGGCTTCTATTCTGGCAGAAAAACATAGAATTTGAAAAAGTTCAATTGTGTTGCAGATGTTTCATTTCATAAAATATATATTTTTATGATGCTAGCAGAGGTAGTCTAGCACAGGAGAGATGGTTTGCCCTGGAATAATGATCACATGTCATAAATCTATATGCATATACAATACAAAAGATATAAACAGTAGGGAGATTTCCAGTCCCTTCATATTGGGTTAGTGCTCACATTAACACCAACACACACACACACACACACACACACACACACACACACACACACACACACACACACACACACACACACACACACACACACACACCAATCTTAAACAGTGACTAATGTGGTCGTAATGCAACAATCCTTCCTCCCACTCTGACACAGGGGTGGTGAGCATGTCACCTCCAGACAGCTCAACAAGTGAGTATGTTTATCCTGCAGAGCAGCATGGGAACACCGGTTATGGCTAAATGGCATCTCTGGCAAAAAAACAATAGCATTATTGTTCATTTTAATGCTCAAGCACTGCAATTTCTAAAGATATTTAATTCATAATTATAACTGTCAAATACTGTTCTACTAATAATTGTATTCATGTCAATGTGCAATAGACTGAGGCTACATCTACACCACACCGTTTTCCTTTTCAAGTGGCGTTTTGAGACAAAAACAATCTCCGTCCACACAAGAGTTTTAGGTCCAGTAGCAGAACTAATCTCCGTCCATATTAACATGTCTGACAACGTATACCACGTGACCATTCATACACACTGGGCATGCGCGTGCCAGTGTAAACAGGAAGCAGATTGTCTGATGTTACTCAGTGGTTTAGATAGATAGCTAGCTAGATAGATAGATAGATAGATAGATAGATCGATTTTTATTGATCCCAAAAAATGGGAAATAACGGTGTTGCAGCAGCAAAATATCAGACACACAGCACACATACAGAGTAAACATTAAATAATAGGAAACAATATACATGAAATAATAATAGAATACTACACGAGCAATATTTAAAATATATACAATTTGGAAATAAAATGTACAGCTGTTTCAATAGATATAGATAAACTTAATGTGCAAGGTTGTGCAAGGTGCATTCAGTGCAGTTGTGATGTATATGAGTCTTATCTCACACTCGATTTAAAATCATGAACGTATTATCATGAATACATGTAAACAACAATGGCAAAAAATAAAGACCCTGACACACCAAAGAGACCAGCGGCCATCAGTCCAATTTGGGCCCACTGTGATCGTTAGTCACACAGTTTTTTAGTGTGTCACGCACCGTCGCCACTAGTCGGCCCTCATCTGCCGCGTTGGTGTCGGCGTCGGCTATTCAGCTTAAGCTAATTAGTACACAAGAATAAAAACGGTAGTTAGGAAAGCAAACAAAGGACTGTGAGAGCGCACACAGAAGGCTCTTCTCATTTTTCATCTTCATCTCATCTGATCAATCTAATACACATAGGGCTGTCAAAACTGGCCAAAAATGACATTTGAATGTCCCTTCTAAAAACCACTTAGGTTCAACAATTGGAATATCTATTTTTGCACATTATATCCATAAGAGGGCAAACAAAAAGATACATAACTACTTGTTATCAACATAAACATGTCTTTAAAAAGATCTGCATGTCTATAAATTACAAAATGAACTAATAAAGTATGTCCAATACCGTATAACTTCATATAAAGAACGTAGACCTCTCTCTCTCTCTGCACCACTGACAACTGAGCCCCGTAGCAAGCAAGCTAGCTAACTTCCTGGCTGGTTGTTAACTAGCCAGTGACCGCAGCGGACCTTGGTCCTCACTAGTTTTTGACCATCTGCTTGGTGTGTCAGGGCCTTAAGACCATTTGCTTGGACTAACGACAAGGTGGAACTCTTACTGAAAAGTATGTAAGCCTGATAGGTTTGACTGTCGTTCATCATCGTTTCCAAAGGGCTCAGTTTCTGCCCAGTCAGACTACAAAGCAACCCCTGAGTTTTCAAACCAAAACGGGGGGAGCAGTGTTTCCAAATGTGTCTGTTTTAGGAACTATGAAACACCAGAGTAGTGTGGACGCGAGGCTTAAACGTCGCAAAAGATATTAGTTTTTAAACCAAAAGGTGTGGATCTGTGGATCTGAAATCCTGATGAAATATTTTCAGAATTAGAAACTCTTCAAGGAGAGAGACAGACCCATCAATTGTCTTTCACCCAAAGATGAAAGCTGCCAGAGAAAGAGGGGACATTGCCTTCCTGAGGTATGACAAGCTGATGACTGCTGCAGCTGAGGACTTGTAGACAATGTTGGGAAGGATACTTTCAAAACGTATTCCGTTACAGAATACATGCCCAAAAATGTAATATGTAACGTATTCTGAATACTTGGATTACTTCCACATTGAATTGCATTTTATAAGTGTAGGAATGCGGCCATCACATACAGCTTACTAAACAGGCCTAAACTGGCTGAATGTGTACCTGAACAAGCAGATAGATTTTTGTATTTGTAGTCCCGAACTGCATACGACAAAAAAATAAACCGCAGTCTAAGCTACCACGAGCTAATTTTAGCTAACGTTAGCTAACATTTCAAACAGGGCTAGTCAGTCTTTCAACGGCTCTGGGGATAGTAAATCAGCAAGGTGACCAGTAAAACTACAGCAGACGACCCTAACCCTACCCTTAGCTAATTAAAAAAAAAACGTACTTTAAGATGCTTCTTCAGGTTGGAGGTGGAGTATTTTGGACGCTGAAAGGAGGTTGGTTGCTGGCAAGCAGAGGTTGCACTGCACAGTTATATTTCATTCTCCCTGTTCTTTCTTTAATGTGAAATGGTGTTTGAATTTCCAAGATAGAAATGCATTCCTGCCCTGGCTCTGTTGTGCCGGTTCCGGCTCCATCTCTACCTCTATCAGTGATCACGCAAATAGCTAATTTCTCCGTTGAATATGGCTTCTGGGAAATGCATGGAGTTGCGAGAGTGAATAAACTTGTGAAACAGAGTATCGTCATGTAATCCATTGATTTCAACAATGTAACTGTATTCTAAATACCAACTATTTAAATTGTAACTGTAACGGAATACAGTTACTCATAATTTGTATTCTGAATACGTAAGCCGGTACATGTATTCCGTTACTCCCCAACACTGCTTGTAGAGCGCCATGGGTAGACATGGAATTACAGTAAAGGGCCATATGGCTCAGAGGAATGAGGCAAAGGAAATGGCACAAAAAATGGTTGTATTACTAACAAGAAAAAATACTGTAAACTGAGGAATTTTGTCACAAAGCTTAATTAAATTAAAAATAAACAATATTATGTTCTACAGTTAAGCAGGACAAAGAGTGATAGAAAAAGGAGTGCACAAAATAACATAATAGGAAGAAAAATCTCTCCACAACCCACATTTATTGAGTGTGGCGGTACCTTTATCACAAAACCCATAGAAATAGCCCATTACTTGAATGATTATTTCAGAAGCAAGTAATGTAACTTAAGGAAATAATTATCATATGGGATAGACAAGGGTTTATCCATTTCTAATATTAAAGATTATATGAGGGATAAATCCTGTAATTTTGAACTCACTGAATTAAAAGTGGGAACAGTGGCTAACATAATAACGTTAACATGTAATGACAAACAACCAGGGACTGATAATATAGATGATAAACTGATTTGAATGGTCATAGATCATACTGCATCCCCAATTTGTCACACACTGAATACCAACATTAAAGTATCAACTTTTCCACAGGCATGGAAAGAAGCAAAAGTTATTCCACTGCCCAAAGATAGGAAGAAGTCTTTTAGTGCCCCTAATAGTCGTCCCATAAGCTTCTTACCAGCACTAAGTAAGATCTTTGAAAAGGCAATATTTGATCAAATGCAAGAATACCTCTCAGTATATAATCTAATTACAAACTTCCAACATACATACAGAAAGGAACACTCTACATGTACAGCTCTGGTGCAAATGACAGATGACTGGTACAAAGTTGAACAAAAAGTTGGACAACAAAATGGTCTGTGGAGCAGTCCTTTTAGATTTTACAGCAGCATTTGACATTATAGACCATAAGCTTCTTCTTGAAAAGCTTGAGTGTTACGGATTTAGACCATCTGCAGTTAGCTGGATGGAAAACTATCTGGTAAACACATCACAAAGAGTCTTTTTTATTGGTAGCTACTCAGACAAGGTGTTTGTGGAATGTGGAGTTCCTCAAGGGAGCTGCCTAGGTTCACTTTTGTATTCCATTTTTACCAATGATTTGCCTCTCGTACTAAAAAATGCTAAATTAACCATGTATGCAGATGATACTACAGTATATACATCAGCAACAACACCTGGAGATCTGACTGCCATCTTGAACAGGGAACTAGCTATTATTGGGAAATGGATCTGTGAAAACAAATTGATGCTTAATGCAACCAAAACAAAAAGTATAGTGTTTGGTTCATCACACAGTGATGTTGATTGTAATATTTAATGTATGTTTTAAATGTGTTGACTGATGTTGACTGTAATGATGCAATGAATGCAATGCAATGACCAATTGATGCATTGAACACCTGGTTGAATTGGTGAATTGTATTAGCTATATTGACAAGTGACTATTATTTTGTCCACCCCATTTATATCAATGAGGGTAAACTAAATACCAGAAACACCTCTCTGTATAATGCAATACAGTTCAACAGCACCAGAAACTAGACCAGAAGACCATCTTACTTGCATGAATTAAACAAAGTGAACGTTTCTGCTCCATCATAACACACATCTGACAGGCACGCTGTCTTTAGAAAACTCATGCTTTTCATGTCATTGACAGTTGTTTAAGCCCCCAAAAAGTGCAGAAAAGGGAGAAAAATACAGAGTGGTGAAATTCCCACACATGCATATACACCCTTTTAAACACATTCCGGAAGCCACAGATGAATGACATCCTGTGAGGTACTGTATCCGTCAGGCCAACCCACCCACTGAAAATTCTGACCGCCTCAATACACAAGTGCACCTGAACCGTGAAAGGAAGGTGAAAATTAAGTCTACTCTGGGGCATTAAAAAAACCCTGTGGCTTATCTCCCGGCTGGAACGATGCCTTCCCCTATCTGACACACAAGGAGGCAGGGAAGCTGCCCTGAATGGGAAACAACATGGCCCTTTACAAAGGCCTGTTAGAGACAATTAGTCCTGAGTGCCAGGGTCTTGATTTGACCGTCTAATTGCCGGTTCAGGGTTGAGAGAGTGTGTGAGGTGGCTGGGAAGGCCGGGGAGCTGTGAGTGCCCTGGGGGCGAGCCACTATCACACAATAGCAGCCTTTATTTCACATTCAGTTTCTACAAAGTGGGTGTGCTCAAAAGATTTAATCCCACATTCAGCCCTGACAAGAAAAGTCATTCATATTGAAAAGGTGGGTACAACACTGTTTCAGGTGCCTCCCGTCTACTTCTCAGCCTTACCCCACCCTCCAAAAAAAACCAAAAAAACTATTATAATATTTTATAGTTATTTCTTCTACAGATGAACGAGGTAGAGGGGGAACTTGATCCTTGTCAGGATCACCTCCGAATCCTTCACTGGCGCTCCTCTCAATGGGCTTGCTTTTTCACAGAGGCCAAATTGACCAGGATACCATTCCTGACTGCAGTATGTGTGAGTGATGAGTGGCTGACACAAATAACAGTAGGCCATGCATGTAAAAGGATGGCACTGTGCTACAGGATTACAGGAGCCTCATCCAATGTTTGAGCCTCATACTTTCACCTCCTAAAGCGGCTGGGATTTCAGCCACCCCCCTTTCTGTTTCAAGAAGTCCATCCTCACATACCAAATCCCCCCTACTCTTAAATATCACCTGCTTTCTGCTCCTTTAATCACCTCAATAGGCATTCCTTCATGCAGTTTACAGCAGTCTGTCGTGCACAGGTAAAAGGGGAAAAAAAATTCTTTCAAAGCAAAAGTGAAGCAATCCATGCGAGCTGTAACTGCAACCACTTCTTAGGAACACTTGTTGTAACCATTTACACTTGTTGTAACCACATTTACGTTAAATAAATGCAAAGAAAAAGATCGGCCTCAAGTCATGACGCATTGAAACCAAACAGATTCACTGATCTGTAGGTTTGACATAAAATGAAGGCATTTTCAAAATCCACTGCATTTCCTGCATCTTTCATATGAAAAGGAAATTAAAATTTTGTCAATGTGGGTCTTATTTTTGTTGGTATATATAGGTAATAATAACATTGCACTCACTAGTTAATTGCCAAGATCTGTGATAGTATCAAACATTCCTCATATGGGGCAAGATATATGAACAGTCACATCAGGCAGGCTTTGCAAACAAAATGATTTAGAAGAGAAAAAAGGCAAACTGTTAGATTATTACCAAACAGTTGAAAACATCCATCATTGTTTAAAAACTGATTAGTTTTGTGAAGGAACAGTTCCCTGTGATGGATCTTAGAAGGGGTTGTTTACACTGTCAGTTTTATCCACCAACTCTTTTCCATCATTCATGCAATATTGCACGCTCTTAGGCTATGTTCACACTTGGTGTCTTTTATTAAGCTGCCAGCATCTGTTTTACTGTCTGAGTGAACCGTGTTTTCAAAAAGATCGTGAGCACCGTCATAAACGTCCCCGACGACTTCTTTTTTTGCAGCTCAGGGCGTCTTTTTGAAGTTGAAAAAAAGTTCAACTTCTCTGAAAAACACCACCCTACGTCAAGCACTTTTTTGACAGCCAACCAATGACAAGCGGAGTAGCCAGACCTGTCGTTTTCATAACAACATAAATGGAGTAGGAGCATAGCGAGTTATACGGTATGACCGGGTGCTCCCTGTACAGGGAACTCGCTTTGTTTTACATAACGTTAGCAGCACCGTGGTCTCTCTCTGTTCTTTCTCTAGCTCACTCCACCGCTTTGTTTTTTCTAACGTTAGCACCGCTCCATATAGCGCTCTAGCTAGGATACTGTAGCAGTAGCTGTTGTTATAGCAACATAAACTCTTGGCTGCTTTTTTGAATAAAAACATTGCCAGCTTTTTTTTCACTACAAAAGTACCCTAGTCAACTTTTTCTTGTCAAAAAAGACGCCCAGTGTGAACATAGCCTCACTTATTGTCTGTTATGCTCCATTGCATAGTGGCATATTCTCACTTGCACTGTTGCTATATTTGTTTAATATTTGTTTAATGCTCTTTAGCACACACTCTGTACTATACTCAGTAATTTTACTTGGACTACTGTATTGTACTGCTTAATTGCCATACTACTTAGACATTACATTGCACAAACTATTTATTGATTCAATATTAGACCTGTATTTTTGGTAGATTCTTTACTGTATTTTGTGTGTTTATATTTCGCATATTTAATGTGTTAACTTAACTTAAAGTTGTCTCACGTGTTTATGCTTTGTCTTGGCCAGGGTGTCGTTGCAAATGAGAATTTGTTCTCAATCAGCCTACCTGGTTAAATAAAGATTAAATAAAAAAGGAAAAAGAAGAGAATTGAGAATTGTGTCTACCTTTGCTACATTGGAGAGGTTAAAGAATACAACAGGAGTGTGAAAAATAAAGATGTGATTTCTTGTGATTTCATGTCTTTTATGTAGATTTAAACTTTGGAGCTTCTAGCTTTAATAAGGTTTCACAAAACAGCCAGAAACGTGTGATGTTTTGAACATAAATAAAGACATTTGCACCATAAATTGTTGCATAAAAAGTCACCAGAATGCAGGAAGTATTTGATGCTCAAAATGTTATGGGGGATGACCCCCAGACCCCCAATGTTAAAACAAAACCTACGCCTTGCATTCAGTGTTTCTAACCAAAACACATTGTGTGTATATTTGAGGTCATAAAACATTTGCAATTTTTTTTATTGTGCTTTTTACTTTTAAGTCTGCTGGCTGAAAATCTTCTTCCTTGTCTTGCAGCATATTGCTACACTTCTTTGTACCTGTGCATGACACAAATAAAATGAAGGGCCCACTCATAAAAAACATTGTTCCATAGCTCAGCTGATGGTGGAAAACTCCCCAGGGTACCTTTAATTTCATGTTTTACCACTTTATAAAAGAAGGCAACTTTTTAACACATTCTCACTACCATCGCATGAAATATGGATGCTTGGTCAGGTGCCTTACTGTACGTACACACCGCTGCCGCCGACTTGAGCTTCTAAAGATACCGGAAGTCATTCATTTTCAATGGAAGCTGGCTTCTCTCAGCTGCAAGGAGCGGCAAATCTGTCGGCGTCGCGTTTTGGGCCTTTTGAGCGACCAGAGCGTCAATCAGAAAGTTGAAAGTAGGTCAATTTTATGGTAATGAGCTATGACGCGGTTCAGCGGCGAACGCCAGCAACCAATCGGAATATAGATGTCCTTCGCGCTGGCTGATTCCGGAGAAACATACGATGTAAACTTTCGTTCCTACAAAAACATTAGTTCCGAGAAAATGGAGGAAAAGTTCATCATCGCCGTTGCTGGGTTCCCTATCATTTATGATATGATGTTGTTTGCGTATAGGGACCAGTTAACGTTACCTACCGGTCACATCGTCTCTAAACAGGCCGCTCACAGTGAAGTCCTGCACGGACCAACAGCTGGCGGCTTCTTGCTCTGCCTGCATGCTGCTGCAGTTCAGCGGCTAACAACCAATACAAATTCTGTCATTATATATGTAATTTATAAAAGGTTTCTAGTGTCAATGTATTGGCCGTGCAGTGGCTGCTTGTGCTTTTTCCATGATCGAACATTGAATGCTGCTACGTCAGAGCGGCCAAAGCGTCAAACAGCTTCCCTGTACTTTTTGACAAGTGTCCTTGACCGGGCGGGCCAGAGCTTCTTTTAGCTCAAGTCGGCGGCGG
This sequence comes from Sander vitreus, assembly GCF_031162955.1. Classification (NCBI taxonomy): domain Eukaryota; kingdom Metazoa; phylum Chordata; class Actinopteri; order Perciformes; family Percidae; genus Sander; species Sander vitreus. The sequence goes on from NC_135859.1 coordinate 8,145,749, forward strand.
TGTGTACGTACAGTTGTAGGCGTTGTTTTTTACTCTGAAAGTTAAATTTGACCCGTTTACAAAAAACTTTCTATATCAGAACTATGACAAAAGAACATTGAAAAAAGTGACAAATGTTGGGAAAAGCTACAAAAAAAGTTACAAAAAAACATCAAAAACATCGCCAAAGGTGACAAAAACATAATTAAAAAATTCCCAAAAAGTGACAAAAAAATTTGAATAAAATTGACAAAAAAACGTCGAGAAAGTGTAGAAAAAGAACTGTTGAAATTTCGACCCAGAAAAACACAAAGTTGCATGGTCGACGGGAAGACAACACAAGGGTTAAGGAAAAGATTGTGGATAGGCTTATAAAAGGTACGTTTCTGTGACACGCAGGACAAGAATGGGACAGTTGGGTTTAGGAAAAGAAGAAAGGGACAAGAACCCAAGTCTCCTGGGTGAAAGTCATGTGTTATTTGACCCATCCACCACCTTAATCAACCTCCCTACGCGGAATTTCAGGCTACTGTTTAGCATAGACTGTGTATAGAATGGACCAACAGATCTCGTTGCTCTGGACAGAGACCAGTGAAGGCTATTAGAAGCACTTTTCCGGTGAGTGCCGAGCGTTACTGAACAGCCTCCAACTGAGAGACGATGTAAATGTGACGTGAGCAACCTGTCTGGAAGTTGTAAGTGTTCTGGTAGCTGTGCCAAGAGAAATCTCAATCATTCCGAATATTGCAGAGACGGAGAGCGTAGGTATATGTAAAGAGATAACATGGACACAGGCTAATTATTGCTAACTAAAATGCTAGTTAACATTAGTAATTAAACTTAAACAGCTAATGTAAGTCGAAACTGCCTGCGAGCTTCTCCTGTACTATACGGTAATTCCTCTACTATGCGACAGTAAGTCACGTGGTTATGACACAATCGTTTGCCTATTTTTACAAAAACGTCTGCTACGGAGCCATAACGTGAGATACAAGGTAATGGAGCCTTTTATACATTGTCGTGTTTCTTTAGAAATAAACAATGGACAAATAAAGTCTTTAAATGCTTCAGATGTAAAGTTATTCGCTGTCAAAGTGACGTCAAAATGAATGGCAGTCAATGGGATGCTAACGGGAGGTGAGTGCTTGTTAGCATCAAAATGACGCCATAGGAGGTACGCGTTGTGAGGAGAAGCTTACCCCCTTGCCGTTTAGCTACCGTTGTTGCTCTTAATACTAAGTCATCTTCGAGCGCCGTGGAGCTGCTGCTCTGCCCGGTGCGTTCTACACAGACGCTAAAGGGTGCTTTTTGCGTGTCTGACGCTGACAGCCACTGCCAAAGCGTCCGTATTTTACGAGTTGGGAGTGAGAATGGGTTGAACATTTACATCAACTCACCCTATTGTAGAGGTTTTCACATGTAAGAACAAATCGTTATCATCGAATCTTCAAAGTGAACTGAAACTGACTATACTCAATCACCAATGTCATTGACTGAATCATAGCTTCTACCAGTGGAGCTCCACACATGGTGACTGAGAGTGCAGTTGTCACCTCAGCTGTGCTTCACAGTACATTATAATTTAAAGCTTATTAAGACAGAGAAAGTCAATCATAGTCTGAAAACTCATATTTCATAAATAATAGACTGCTGAGCTGTTGACCTAATGTACTTGTATAGGCTACTTTTGTACTGAACAAAAAATTCAGTCCCATGGCATTAAAAAAAACCTTTAATCCCTGTGAATTGGTGTCGTAGTTTTCAAAAAAGTTTGTAAATCGCTGCTTTAGTTTGTTTATAGCCAACATAATCTGACTGCTCATGTTTCTTGTCCCATCTGACTTTGTTGTTGTGATGTCACCATGTTCCCAGATCCTAGCATTTACTGTGGTGAGTACAGTGTTATTATAAATAAAGATAAAAAAAGATTGCTAAAACTACCAAAAAATGACCCACGTTGTAATAAACCAGTTATCCTTTAATTTACAGTCCCAGAACAAGCTCCTTATTAAATACTACTACTATCAGTTGACTGTAATTAATTGAATGCCACATTAACCCTTGATTGTCTCAAGATAATCTCATCCAGGTTTACACTCTGTATTTGTCAGCAGGCCATATGCACACCAAGGTGGGCCGCATTCACATTCACAGAGAAAACCCTAAATTTCTCTATCACCTCAGTCGACAGAGAAGGTCACTTCAAAGCAGGGACTGAGTCACAGGAGCAATAGAAGCCTGGGACCAACAAATGCACTAGTTGTAAAACTTAACAAGGTGTGAATGCCCTCTGCGTGCCCTGGCTCTCCAATATGCAGGGGCAGTCTGTGGAAGTTCTTAGGAGCTTGTGGTACACTGCAAAAAATGTTGATTCATGTTGTCTTTACAGTCAGAAAGAACTACTTCTGACAATATAAGCCAATAATCCACAGGGGGCGTGTTCACTCAACTAAGATGAAGATACCAGCCGTGCTGTCCAATTCACATTTCTTTTTTTATGGCTTTTCTGTTTTACAAACAAGAAAAAAGCACAGCAGAACACAGCAAAGTAACCCCCCCATAGACAAGCAAAAAACAACCATAGACTTACAAATAAGTAGCTAAGTAAAAATAAAATCTTGTAACAGAGTATGCATATATATATATATATATATATATATACACACACATGTGCAAACACAGGTCCAAATAAAAGAAATAGTTTAAAAGGAAAGAAGGTTGCGCTTCTGAAAAACAAGTTGACACCAGTCACCAAGTGAAAATAGACAATATATCAAAGACCAAGAAAAAGATGCAAAAAATTAAGCATTTTAAGACATTCTTGATAGAAAATATAATAAAATGGTTTGCCACATTTCGTCAAAGATTGCAGAGTTGAGAGAGACATTGAATCGTACTTTCTCCATATGTAACAAGTTTGATATCTCTGCTAGCCAGGAACATCCTCGCTTTTACAAAATATTAAAATATTCCGTTTGGCAATAATCATATTGAACAATTACAAAGTAATTATTACAGTCTTACAAAGTAAGTGGTGCAACATTTTTAGATGACAGGTCATGCCGAGAACCGCAGTACACGGGTCTAGTACAATAAACATTGGAGAGGCAGGCAGAGATATCCCACCAAAATCTGTTGAGTTTAGGGCAGGACCATTATGCTAAGCTTTTGATCAACTGATATATGCTCTGATGAAGGTGTTGCATATTGAAAGCTTGACTAAATGGATGTTACATGATCAGATGGAATGCTCATTTGATGTCAATTTATCAAACAATTAACACCTTGGGCAAGACAATTAACAAGTGGCCTGAAGTCCATTGTTATCTTACCGGAATGATCGACTGGGGAAACTCTGCCGATACTCATCCTCAAGTGAAAGTGGGCTGTGACTACATTTTTGTGATTATCAGCCGGAAAGTCAATACATTCCTGGATTCCCCTTCTGATTTGATTTTGCGTCAGGTAGTTCAGCCTAATAAGTGCAAAAATGAATGAGAAGGTGATTGTAGCCATCATTATTGACTTGCTGATATAGACCATTCAAGAGTCCATCATTTGCAACAATACTATTTTTGCACACTTATTGGGTTTAAGATAGCTCAGGGTTTGGTCTGGTGTCCCTTAGTTTCCAACAAGAAGAGTTTAAAGCTAGCAGCTGTGTAAGGCAATATTGTTCATTGTAATTAAAAGCCCAAAACTTAGATAGATTATACATAACATGGTGCTAGATTAAAGGTCAGGTGATCCCCAAAGTTCCATGAATGTGTGAACCAAATTGCATCCAACAGCTGTCGAGATATTTCACTCTGAACTACAAATATCATCCTCGTGGTGGCACTAAAGAAAAAGTCAGGGGATCACCAAAGTCAGTAGGATTCATCCTCTGGAGCCCATGGATATCTGTACACAATGTAATGGCTAGCCACCCAATAATTGTTGAGATATTTCAGTATGGACCAGGCTAGTGGAAAAAAATAACATTGTCTCCCTTAGGGTCATGCTGCTAGCTAGTTGACAATTTGCTGTACATATAGCAATGAAACGATCAGATTCACTTTCGTATAAACTTGGCGAGATCAGGCTCAGTGAGATCAACCAATGTTGAAAACAGCATCAAATGAACAGTAAGTAGTGTCATTATCTTATCTTCAATATATTAAATATTTTAGTTCATGTTTTGAAGCAAAGACTTGGCAAGATAGCAGCCACTCAGGTCACAAATGACAATTGCAGGATAATAGGTAGTGATAAGATAGACAAGATAACATAAGATAATGGAAATTGCTGTGCAGCAGTTGCAGTACAAAGTAGGAAAGCGTTTATGTATAAAATAAACAATAAAAATCATCAAAAGGAGCAAAACCAAATGTACACAATGCCAGAAATTTAAACAGGTTAACGGTAACGGCCATTAAATTAACTGGTTAACGGTAAGGTGCAAATCCAAAACATAAACAATGCCAAAAATATAACAGGTTAACGGTGAAGACCACAAATGATAAAACACAGTTTAACAGTAGTAGCACACGTAAAGAAGACGAATCAAGTCATAGAACAGACTCATTAATGTCAGTTAAATAGCAATATCTTTATGTATAATAATGTATACCTCATGCTAACTTTAGCTAACATTAACTACCTAAAGTGGCTATATGTACACTGTAACAAATTTCCACGTGAAATTACAGTAAAGAGCTGGCAGCTACATTTACCTGCTCTTTACTGTAATTTTACAGTGTGCCTACTGTAATTTATTTTTTATGGTACTGTACTGTATAAATAGAAAGCTTTACGGTAAGGTGATGTCATCTGTCACATTTCATTTAATAGAACAACAAATCAACAACTAACCTGGAACTGCACAATTTGACTGAACAGAACTTAACTGAAGAACATGAACATATTGTGTGGCAATGGGTTGATGACTAAATGAATCCCCACTCAAAGTCCAAGAAGGTTTGATGAGAGTTGCCACATGGGGAATCACACTAGTTGCCTTTTTATGGCAGCCTCCCGTCCTCTTTGACACCACCCTCCCCTGGTTGGCCTTTGTTCAACTTTTGGGGTTGATTCCAAGGAAGTGCCAAGAAATGTAATAACAGAGAAAGCATGTAAGATATTAGGTGTGGTGGCTTAGGGTTAGTTGCACTTAATACAGAACCACATCATATTCACTAAATAAACATTCAAAGATGTTTTCTCATGAAAATGACCTCTCTGTCTTTTAATCATTAGAACATTATATAACTTATATATAATTATTATTATTATAATTATTTTATAATAATGAGCAACAAAATATGATTACAACAGACAAGTTGTTAACATTATTACAGTATTTGAGTTGTTTACTTCAAATTATTTTTGAACCATTGGGAGTCATTGATATTTTTGAAGCAATGGATTACTTTGCAAGCAGTGTTAAGCAGACAGATTTTTGGTCTTTGCTCTTACTAAATTACAAATATAAAAATACCAACAACAATGCTATCTTTAAATTATTTTAGAACAGTATTTGCATCTAAAATAAATATAAAAATATGATAATGCCATATACACTAACCAAATGTACCAATGCATCCCAATTAGTCACAACGAGGAAGAAACAATGCTGCGTTCCAGACACAATTTTTAGCCCGTAAGTTACGACTTCAAGTCAAGACTCACGACTTGGTAGCGTTCCAGGCAAAGTCATGACAAACCCTTCTAGCTAGCGTTAGCTAGCTGCTACCTAACGTTGACGTTAGCTAGCGCTAGCTGATACTAGCAATTTCTAGTCGGCGAGATATTTTGGGCTTCATTTAATAAATATAACCTGTAGTAGTACACAATCGTATGTGTATTGTTTTGATTACAATGTGCGGAATTACTTTACATTGCCGATTTATGTCTATTTCTTTTTCTCACCGTTAATTACCGGCGTCTTTACGGTGGGGACTTGATGGGACATGATTTTAAAAGTGTCGTGGGCAGACTCAACCTGGCTACTGAAAAAGAAAAAAAATACTGTAAACCGTAAAATTGTACAGCAGCTTGATATTTTGTTCCTCAAATGCCTTAACATTTACAGTATTCCACTGTACTTAGAAAGAACTGTAAGAAAAATCCCGTATTTTTACGGTAATTTGTTACAGTGTAACTTTCAGTTTGTGTTGATTTCAGCGGCCCCTTCGGACAAAAGCGGTAGTGTTTTTACCACATCTGCCGTCGTAAAGACCAGGAGGTCATATAGTTGCGATGAATGTTTTTCTCAGACAGAAAATCATTAATATGAAGCTCAACACAAATTCTTTCAGCAAGACTTCTAAATTACTTCAATCACCACTATCTCTCCCTAAAACTATTCAACTGTTAAGAGGCGTTCACTTTTCAGTAAACCAAACAGAATTGGCCACGAAATTCATGATCCAATCACAGCATGACATCCTGCTTTAAATGTCTTATCTCCTTGCTATCAGCTGTGTTTTCAGGCAAACGTGCAACCCTCCTCCTCCCCTTCCACCTCCGGGCATCGTCAACCACTGCAACCTATGTCCCTTTCCGGCAGACAGGTCTTTCTTTTCGTCTCCGGGTTCCCTCTCCACCATCACCAGTGTCTAGGCTCCATCAGGGGGAATATGTCTGGCTTCTCTACCCCTTTAAAATATTTTTAATGATGGAGTCTAATCCCCAAAGACTGTGTACATTTCATATAATGCTTATGTACAATAAATCTTTGCATATCTGCAACGAAGTCTCTCTTGATTGAATTAAAATAAGAGAATATGTTACAGATGCGTTGTTGCATTTCAAGTGTTGCATATGGTAACTTAGCCTACTTTGGATTCGTTGTTGTCACTGTGTCACGAGCCAGAGCATTAAGAGATTGTTGTAGCAACCAACGTAATAACTTAGATTAATATAAGCGCATTTCGTGAAACCAGAGACGGTTTAGAGGTTCTTTGATGAAACCCAAGGACGCTTTACACAGGTACAGGGGGACAAGGGAAAAGAAAATAGTAAGCCAACACAAACACGGACTAAAACGAATAAAACGTCCACGCCAAATTGAAGCGGGACGTAATTCAATCTGAAGTTATTTTATGAATGAAATAGACATATGACATACCTGAGGGCCAATTCGGGGTCATGTTTGAATCATTTACAATCCCGTAATTGTCTCCATCTGTTGAAAGCCAACCAAGTGTGACTCAGTTTTGCCCGTTGTCTTTCACTTTCCCTTTTAGCTTTTAGTTGTTCGTCGTTAAATTAATTTCCTTCTTTTCTGTGATGGTCCTGACCCCAGTATCAGCCATAACTACAATAGATAACTTTAAAAATAAAATTTAAATAACATTTGGCCTACATAAAGACATATCCTGCTACCTTTTACCTGCATTGTCACTAACACAGGCTTTTCCGGTGTTACACCGAAAAATCGGGAAACGGGAAAAATCGGACCCAGGCAGAGGCATAAATAAAAACAATAAAAAACTAGCGTTCTTTTCACTGTTAGTGTTGTTTACTGTTACAGGTCATTTATGATCATCCGACATTACACAGTTTCAGAAATGTGTAAAAGTTGCATATAGTCACTTTAAGCTACGGGTCATATGGGACCAAAGAAGGCTCTAGCAAGTAGAGAAGAAGAGCATATTGACTTGAGCAAGGGTTTGAATCAAGTTTATTATCATTTAGAATTTTCAAATTGTTTTTATTTTATTTTAGTTTTGACTTTTCAATTTCATTTTGTTTTTATTTATTTAGTTTTACAGTAGTTTAAGTTTGTTATTGTCAGTGCCAGGTATAATGTCTCAAAAGTATGCAGCTATATAAACTTGGTATAGCTGCATGGTTGGAGATTCTGTATGGGGATGGCTATGATTCGAATTTTTAATCTTTGCGCTACTTTCGTGTACAATGCAAAGCAGTTGCGGCATCTTCGTTCAGTTTCTGTAAAAAAACTGATATGATTTGCGTTCATTTTTATTTTATTGTAATTCATTTTTTGACTTGGCAATATAGTTTCAGTTTAGTTGTAGTTTTTAGTTTTTTACTTATTTTACTATTTTTCACTGCATATTTTAGTTTAAGTTTTAGTTTACTATAATAATCCTGTTTTTTAGTTTAGTTTGTTTCATTGCTTATGCATACAAGTTTTTCATTTGCAAGAGGAAGAATATGTTACATACGGTCTTCTTGCTTTAACAAACATAGCTAGACATGGGCAAAAAAATATTAGGGATGAGGGTAGTCTATATACACGACGTTCCACTTCCGAGATTGCTCGGGTGCCACAGGAAATTCCGCCAGATGCATGTCTTTTCGCCGATGTCCGTTACCTTCTGCTTTCTTTGTGTTGGAATTTTAAACTCCGGTGGATTTATGTGGACTATGGTTAACAGCTCCTCAGATCTCTGCAGGGTAAATCCAGACAGCTAGCTAGACTATCTGTCCAATCTGAGTTTTCTGTTGCACGACTAAAACAACTTTTGAACGTACACATGTTCCACCAAAACAAGGTCCTTCCTGAGGCTATTTTGCAGCGTCTCTGTGCAGAGCTTAGCGCCGCCCATGACGATTGTAATTGGTTTAAAGAAATGCCAATAAACCAGAGCACATTTTTCTCCCATCCCAGAGTGCTGTGTGGACTAGCCAGACCCTCCTCCGTAGCGCTGTGGAGGAAGGTCTGGCAAAGCGAGACAAGGGTTGAGGGGGATCTTTTGTTTTGTTACTTTGTTTATTTTTTACAGTGTAGTAGATCTTGGGGGAGTGTTTGGAGAGGAAACATCAGGTGGCTGGTTGTACCACTGGGCCTGGACACTTCTGATTTATCTGTGCATTTCAGAATTATGTTGCCGACCTCTTCACCTCACTGCCATTTGTGTCATCCCCCCCCCCCAGTTCTGTTCAGGCAATCACCCCCACAACCAACACCCACACCCTACCAACCACAGAGAATACCGCCCACGACAAGCTGCAGTGTCTTCTACAGTTCGGTACACACACTTACACACTTGGTCAAAAATAAATACTATTAATGCTAATACCAGTCACACAGAGAGTCAAGCTTTAATTCACCTCTGTTTAGATCTTAGCCTGCTGAGGAAAGTGGTATTTAAATGCAACACGTTTTCTTTTCTCTTGTGCATGTATTGTTGTATTACATTATGTATTAAAACATATTTGGATTTCAATGATCATGGTCAAGCTTTAAGGCACCACTATATTACTGCACATATCATACATATTATGTAGTGTTAGTACAGTATATATCAAGTGTTAATATATGTCTACAGTGTGTAGAATTTCTAGCATTGCAATATATATATATATATATATATTCACATTCACATTTTTGCATATATACAATATATATATGCAAAAATGTGAATGTGAAAAGTGAATGCTGTCACATCAACAGCTTCCAGCTATTTACTATATATGATGATGAAATGCCTTTGGATTACAGTTTTAGCATAACTTCACAGTTTCAGTCTTTTATCCTAATGTGTTGTCAGCGTCTGTATTTCTGTTATGTAAAAAAAAAAAAAAGGAACAGTTGTGACATTCTGTGATATGTAGTTTATATTAGGGAGAAGTGAAAAAATAGTCAATAATATGTCCTGTTGAAACTGCCTTTCAGAAATGAGACTATAGCTCACTCTAGTGGATATAAAAAGTTAGGCCACAAGGCCTCACAAATTGCATAGCAACCTATAAAATAGTAAACCCCCACCATTAATAAAAACATTTTATGTCATCATACTGTAATTCATTGCATATGAGTTGCTTTGCAAAGTTGCAGGTGTTAAGGGGTAAGCATAAAAATAATATTTGGTTCAAATAAAAAAGAAATAGAAGAACTTAATAGATTAAAGTAGTGTGGGAAACCAGCTGATTTGTGCATGTAATCACATCACGTGGTCATGTGACCTGTTGCCAATCAGGAATTGATAAAAAGCTTACCAATTTGTGGCTGTTTCTCAATCTCAAGAATGCAAAGAACGGACTTGTGTTCTTGGGGAGGACATTCTTGCTGGTTGTTCTTGAAAGAATGAACTCGCAAGTTCACAAGCACAGAAAACGCTGTTAACAGTTTGAGACGATGCGTTCTTGCTGCTTTTGCGCAACACCCCCAGCACAGAGGCTATACCTGCAGTGCTCCAAAATAACAACTAGAAATACAAAAAACACAACAATATAAGTAAATCTAAATCTAATGTACATAGCCTATGTCATAATTTAAACAAGTCTCCCGAACAGAAACGGGTATCTCTCTCCCCCGCCTCTGCCTGGCTTGTTGGTCTGTCTATGTACCGGAAACCCGACCCTCGTTGAATGCCGAAATGAATGTTGGGATACGGTTGCTGCCAAGTTAATACAAGTTACCAACCAATGCATCCTTGGTAAAATGGGCGTGTCAACAACATTTCCGGGAATATTCTTGGTGAAATGCGAACTTGTGTATTAGGACAGTACTTTGGCAACACGGGGGGGGTTCCGGCAAGATGGCGGGTTGAGTAGTCGTGATTTTCCGAGTTCTTCACAAGTAGTCCCAAAGTCTAGTTAGAAGTTGTTGAATGTCCACTCTGAAGTGTGAAAATGGATCCGAAACGTGTCATTAAACGTGCAACACTTAAAATGGATCACAAAGGAAAGAAATCATCGCCTAACGTCGAAAGAATTGAAAACGTGCGTGAAGAGGAGCATGCTATGGATGTATCTCTGCTAAATAAAAGGGACCGCTCTGGTAATGATTCCACGCCGCCAACGCCTACCAAGCAACACATGGAAAAGAAGGCCAAGTCAAGTGAAGTTGGTGAGAGTGATGAGGTTTCTAATAAGACTATTTTGGAGGCGATACTGGCCCTGGAAAAGAGAGTGGATGTGCAGCTAGCCGACTTAAGTGAGCGAACAAAACAAAGCAGCGCCATGATTGCTAGCTTAGCAAAGACCGTCCAGTTCAACACGGAGGTACTGACAGAATGTAAAAAGAAAGTAGAAGATCTGGAGAAACAAAACGACCATCTTTGCAAAGAGAATAATGAGCTTAAGGAAAGAGTCAAAGAACAAGAAAGGTACAGGATGAGGTGGTGCCTCCAGATAAAAGGTTTGGATGAGAGAAAAGACGAAGATATCCGTACGCAGGTCACCCAAATCCTGGTTATGATTGCTCCAGATATGCGGTCGAAGCTGGAAGAAGCGTCGGAAAAAAGATTGAAAACAAGATCAGGCATATCATCGTTCTTTTCACTAAAAGATGGGTGAAGGAAGAAATCTTACGTCGGACCAAAAACTCTTCGGTCTGTAAAGAGAAAGGCATTGGGAAGAAAGAAAATTTGTTTTGGTTCTTTGAATGTTAGGGGCTTGACAGACAGTTAAAAGAAAAGCACTTTTTTGTTTTTACAAGAGACTCCTTCTGAAGCTGAAGCTGCTTTTTGGACTAATCAATGGGGTGACAAAATCTTATTTAGTCATGGTTCTAACCGATCTGGAGGTGTGGCGATATGCTTCAACAAGTTCCCTGGAGAAATATTGACTCATCGAGCCGACGGAGACGGACATTATTTGACGGTGGTAAAGAAGATGGAAAGTTTATTCTTTATAATAACCAATGTTTATGGTTATAATAATGATGCTCAAAACAAAATACTGATGTAAAATATCACACATGTGATTTCAGAGTTAAAAGTACTGTACCCTACCGATTACATCTTAGCAGGAGGTGACTGGAATATGGCTCCAGATGAATGGGATGATAGACTGCCTCCTAGACTATGGAAAGCAAAGCATAATGACATCGTAGAAAGTTTTATAACAGACAACAGTTTGATCGATGCATGGAGAATCCTTAATCCTGGGGTTAAGACCTTTTCATGGTTTAAGCCTAGTGGAGAAAGTAAATCCAGGATTGATTACTGGTTGGTAAGCGATAACTTTTTGACATATGTTAAACAAACTCAAATTTCTAAAGCGCCACTATTTGATCATTGTTTCATAGATCTTGTTTTGGAACCCACAGTGAGGGAAACCAGAAATAAAGGATATTGGGAGTTTAATTCTAAAATGTTACAAAATGAGGATTATTGCATTAAAGTTAGGGAAATCATAAGAGATAATGAAAAGGATGATTCAATTGAAGGTTATATTGGTAGGTGGGAATTTACTAAATTTAAGATTAGAGAATTCACAATACATTTTTGCAATGAATTAAATAGGGAAAAAAGACAATATGAGAGTGATCTGTTACGGGAAATTAACCAGTAACCTACTGCTACTGCTACTGCTACTACTAACCTAGTAATTTGAAGTTAAATTATCAAGGGAAAAACAAGTCAATGGAGTTACAAGTCCAGTTAGATGAGCTTTACCTTGAAAGAGCACAGTGGGCCTTTATTAGGTCAAGAGCGAAATGGATTGAGGCAGGTGAAAAGAACTCCTCATATTTTAGTAGTTTGGAAAAAGATAGACAGCAGCGAAACTCAATTACTAGTTTAATGATAAATGAGGAAGAAAGCGAAGATTTTAGAAGTTGTTCGGTCTGATACCAAAACTACTGAGGTGGTTTTAACCCGGAGTGACCTGGCTGACGCGCTGATGTTAACTTGCTGTGTGGCGTTCATGAATCGTCTGACTATGTTGCATTGCAGAATAACAGTATGTTTATTTGGTTAACGGTGCAGCTTGAAATGTCCATTATTTCATGTTTTCAGCGATAAATCCATAAACAATTAGACAACTAGAACAAAGGCTTTGGTGCCAATGCACTCCAGCATAACAGCATTCGGTGGTCCAGTGTTAGCGATCAAAAACCATTTTGCCCTTTCCGGGCCAAACACCTGCCGGCAACAATTTGGAGCATACCTTTATAACCTTTCACCAGGTAATAGCACAGCGGCACCCAATGTACATAAAAGAAACAACACCCAAAATCTGAACACTTGAAACAACATATTTGGCTCCTACAGTACTCCTCAAATTATTCTAGTGTAGAGGCTGATTATTTGTTTGATAAAATCAAGAATGCTATTCCATGCATTGATGATCTCTTAAAAGATATTTGCGATTGAGTTATTCTCAAGATGAAGTTGAACAAATCTCCAGGGACGGATGGGCTCACAACAAATTTCTATCTTTATATTCTATCTATTTTGGAATGATGTGAGAAATTTACTATTTAAAGCGTTACAGGAATGCATAGAGAAGAAAGAACTGATGTCATCTATGAAATAAGGTTTAATTACTTTGACTCCTAAATCTGGCAAAGACAAGAGAATATTAGATAATTTGAGACCAATTACACTGTTGAATACTGACTACAAGTTACTCTCTGGAGTTGTTGCTACTAGGCTAAAGGGAGGTATGTCGACCATCATTGGTGAGACACAATCAGGTTTTCTGAAAGGAAGGTCAATTCACAACAACATAAGACTTGTTTTAGATTTACTTCAGTACAGCGACATTACTCATGATAGCGGGTTTATTTTATTCTTAGATTTTTACAAAGCGTTTGATTCTGTTGAACATCCTTTTATCTTGAAAACTTGGCATCATTTCGGTTTTGGGGAGAAATTTATGAATATAATTGGCATGTTATATAATGGAATCAATAGCTCTGTAGCTCTAGGGCATGGCAAATGTTGTCCATTTTGATCCAGAATAGTTGCATTGAAGGGTTAGTTGTTAGTGACAGACAAATTATCATAAGTCAATTGGCTGACGACACAACTTTGTTTCTAAAAAATGAAAATCGAATTCCCTTAGCCTTACAAATTATCGACCAACGTCAGACAAAATGAATGTATGGAACAATATAGACGTAAAGTGTAAATTAATCTTAAATAGGTGGCTGCAGAGAGATATCACAGTTTTTGGGGGAGTCTTATTATCCAAAATGGACAGCTTATCCAGACTTATTTACCCGGCCTTCTCCTTACCCATCTCTACAAATATGATCAAAGCCATAAACAAGGTTCATTTTAATTTCATATGGATAAACAAATGTCAGTACATAAGGAAAACTGACATGGTTAAAAACTATGAAGATGGAGGTGCGAATGCGATTGATTTTGATATAATGAATGGTGTCTTGAAATTGAAATGGTTAAAATCTTTTATTAATAACAGGCAGTCATTTTGGTTTATTGTCCCCAATTTAATATTTTCAAAAATGGGGGGAATAGACTTTCTCCTGCGATGTGATTTTGAATGCAATTCATTACCAGTCAGACTTTCTGCTTTCCATCAGCAGGTCTTTCTTTATTGGAAGTTAATCTACAAACATAACTTTACACCTTATAATATTCCAGTTTGGAATAATATATACATATTGATAAGCAGAAAGTCTGTGTACATGGACAAATGGAAATCCAAGGGAATCTGGGCAATTGCTCATTTTATGGACAATAATGGACTCTTGTTATAGCACGAGGAGTTTTGTGAGAAATATCAACTTCAATGCAATGTCAAGCGTTATGACAGATGGTTGAAATGTCCCTGAAATCAATGTTGAGAGAAGACATCAGGTACTCCAAAGTTTCTCCTGGTCTGGGGCAGCTCTGCATCCAAGGAATTGATTTTTGTGACTATAAATGTTTCAACAACGTTATTAGAAATATTCTGTTAAAGGAATATTATTCTAATCCAGTAAGAAGAAAATATATGTTGAAAGAATTTGGTTGATGGAGAGGTTAAGAAAATAAGGAAAAGCTATATCTCGTTTCCTCTTCTTCCGAAGGTAAAAGTTACAGTAAAAGTAAAATTCGAAATGAAATCTACCCAACATACACATTTTGAAGACCGAGATTCAATTTTGATACTAATAACTGTGTTTTTTTGTGAAAGGGAAACTGAAAATCTAGAACATGTATTTTTTCTGTGTGAGTCGGTGGAATCTTTCTGGAGAGATCTGCAGAGCTGGTTACAGACCAGGGAAATTGAGATACCACCTCTGACAATGAAGAATATATATATATATATATATATATATATATGAAGATAAGAAGGTAGATTTTGTTCTCAACAACTTGGTGCTTTTAGGAAAACATTTTATACATAAATGTAGATATTTTAAGACCAAACCCTCCCTGATCCAGAATGAGTTAAATCCTTTGTGTAAGTCATTGAAACAGGTTAAGGATAAAAAATTTTTAAAAAAGCCCTTGAATTGATTTATTTACTTGGAACTCTTAATTTAATTTGAAATAGCCCCTTCTATTTATTTTGTTCTTTATGTCGATTTGTTATATATACACTCCTAGGTTTTGTTTATATGCTCGACCCGAGGCAAAAGATCTTTTTTTGAAGTGGATGTGTAAATATGCCTTGTTTGTTCGTATATTTGCATTCTGAATGCGTGAATAAAAAAATAAAAAAATAAAAAAGTACTTTGGCAACACGAGATGATGTTTCACAGGGACACAAGAACACAAGTCAATAGAAAAACACAGATTGACAAACGCCATGTGTACTTCTATTGACTTGTTGACCTCGCTGGCCGGCCCACACCCCCACACACCCACACACACACACACACACACACACACACACACACACACAGCAGGCAGAGGCAGAGGCGGGGGAGAGAGATACCCATTTCTCTTCGGGAGACTTGTTTAAATTATGACATGGCTATACTCACACCAACCTTTATAATTGTAATTGCTAATTTCCATCGGTTGTCCCTGGGCATACAGTGCACTACAATAATATAGAAATTATAATCCCACATAACACTAATAGGGACACCTAGGACACGCCAGTGCATAGGCCTACTTCTTTTTTTAAAGAAAAGTTTGCGTTCCACTCTTTTGAATAAGTAAGGGGTGTTTGAGCTAAACTATAAACAATAAAATTACAGCTCAATAAGTTTTATTTTTCAATATTATTGTGGTTATATTGTTGTGGCTTTCATTTCTAGCTGTTATTTTGGAGCACTGCAGGTATAGCCTCTGTGCTGGGGGGTGTTGCACAAAACCAGCAAGAACGCATCGTCTCAAACTGTTAACAGCGTTTTCTGTGCTTGTGAACTTGCGAGTTCATTCTTTCAAGAACAACCAGCAAGAACGTCCTCCCCAAGAACACAAGTCCGTTCTTTGCATTCTTGAGCTTGAGAAACATCCTCAGTCATTAGTCCCTTATCTCTCGCTGAGCGCACCGCGTTGTGTGGATTCTCCTGTCATGCATGTTTGGCTGCGGTAATTCGGGCAGCAATCACAAATACAGCTTAAGGTTGATTTATGATTTTGGTCCCAATAGGGTGATAGCTAGACGCAAGTTCCCATCCTTCAAGGAGGGAACTGGAGCAAATTGACGGTAATGCCTATCAGCTGTTTTAGCCATATGTGGTAGCAATTAATGTTTCGGCTAAATGTTATCCTTCTGTGTTGCTTATGCCACCACACGCCGTGCGCTACTTTCATAGGATGTTCTTCAACCTGTATGTTTGTATGTTTCAGTTTACCACTGACGTGACTACTAATGAGCTGCTGTGGCTGTAGAGCTCCGGAAAATACTGCTTTTGAAATTCCCTCTTCCCGCATTAAAAGCGCTATAGGAGTTTGTTGTGTCCTTGCAAAGTAGGCTTATATTTTACTCTTTTTTTATTAATGTGCTAATAATTATTTGCAAGACACGGTAACTTCGTGACTGACCACTAATGTGTTTTGTTTGTTTTCTCAAAGGGGGACCAGTCCAGTCACTGTTTTCTACGGTTATTTTACCATTTTGTTTCTATTGTTTATTTGCCTCGGTCAGTGCATTCTGTGCTTGCTTTTATCCCTCGTATTATGTTGAAAAAAAATTACATTGATGACGTTACGGGTCAAAATGACCCGTACGGTGTAAATACACTCAAAACAGTCAAAGAATCAGGTAAAATCTATAAGAAGTTTATTTTACATTATATGAACATTTAGAAAGGAGAAATGCAAATCATTTTTAATTCCAAAACTATATTTAGCAATTATTTAGTGAACGTTTTTTCCTCATTAAAACATTTTTTTTCATGGAACTTGTCCCATTTTCTCAAAATATTCTCTTCATTACTCTCCACATGATGTGCAGAATGTAACTGTGTGCTTTCTGCAGATGTAACTCTTGCATTTCACACAAGGTGCTTGTTTTACACTTGCATATTCCATGCATAGCTAGATTTGGCATCATAGGATGCCCATATTTTGATGCCATACTTGGCAGGCTTGTTGGGCATGTACTGTCGGAAGGGACAGCGTACCCTGAATTGAACAAAGGTTTCGTCTACAGCAGGGATGTCAAACTCATTTTCACTAAGGGCCATACTGGAAAAAGAGAATCACACCAAGGGCTAGACAGGGAGAGTTTATGACGTCCTTTTGTTACTGCATGTCACTTCTTCTTTCTTTTTTTTAACATTTTGGTAGCTTTTTTCCTCATGTTTGTTGTTTTCTTTCCGACTTTTTTGTGGCTTTCTCAGACATTTGTCACCTTTTTGTAAAACATTTTGTACGCTTTTTGTCGCATTTTTGTTGACATGAAAACAAAATGACAAAAGTCATCAAAAGAGTTCCTTAGCCATAGAATTTAGCAAATCAAGCAAAACAATGATAATTTTTTTCATGTGTTTCGCAGCCTGAATATGAAAACTCTCTGCTTCTGAACCCAATCCCTTACATCTCTGATTGCAGCTAGTTTGTCTCTTTCACGTCAACCAGCTCTGGTGTTGTGGAACAGCCGAGATATCACATGAAACTACTCCATAGACATTGTTGCTCAAAAGATCCGGATCGTCAATAGCATTGTCTTTGGTCTCTGAAAGATCCTCTGACTCTGGACCCTCTTCCTCTAAATCACCATTACCATCAAAAATCTGTGCTAAAACTTCTTCAGTTGCAAATCTTCTGGAGCTCATTTTGTAGTGTGCGTGTCAAAAAGATGACATTATAACAGTGAAGAGGACAAGCGTGAGAAAGCTCCTCCTACTTTACATACTCACCTGGTTTGTGGCTCACCACAAACTCGGAACAGACATTCCACTACACATCAGTGTGTTCTGATTTAACAGACAAGTTCATGACCCTAAATGAGGAAATGTCATAAAATTTCATGAAGAAAGAGATAGGTTAACCAGTATTTTGGTCAACACAAAAACGGAAATGGGTCAAATTGACCCTTAACATAATATAAGGGTTATAAGTGGTCTGCTGAGAGATATTGTTCATGGTAGTTTGAACACAGGTTGCTCTCCTCTCTCTGTATATCCACAGCTTGACCCTGTATAAGGCTGGGTCCGTGTCGACACGATGCCTCCTTGTGGTGAGACTGCACCGGGTGACACTCTGTAGCGATGTGTATGTAGCCTCGACACTGTATGTTTTGTAGTGATTTTCATGATATTTTGTAGTAAATCTTGCATGATATATTGGAGTGAATCTTGCATGATATGCCGTAGCGAATTGTGTAGAAATAAGTCTGTAGTGCATGTCCTTGTCGGTGCTGGGCATTCTGTCTCCTCTTTCTGTCTCCTACAGTCGCCTCCCGGGGTGGTGTGTGCGTGCTGACCCAACCTTCCTACTTTGAGGAGAGTAAAGGCCCAGACACACAGACCAGACGGCCGACCCTCGGCAGATAAGGCAGTTGGACTGATCAGTCTACCCGAGTTGGTCAAAAAAGTGCCTCGGAACACACCAAAGTGACGAGACGTAATACGTCGCCATAACAGCAGGCGCCGCTAATCTGTATTGTCGCCCAAAAATGAAAACCAGCAGCTGATTGGACGAACGCGTCACGTGGGTCTGGTTTCTCCGGAAATTCAAAGACAGACTGTCATGGCGGCTTGTTCAGAATACGATCTCATATTGTACTAAAATAGTTCACCGAAACGTGTTTCTGAAAACATTTTAAGCAAGAAATAGGCCATACAGTTGCTGAATCTGTCTTCATTTCAGATCGACAAAGGTCAGTTTAAAAGATTTTCATCAGATTTTGAGACACTCTAGTCACGCTCATTCCGCTCCCCGTTTCCGGGTTAGCACTCTACCAATCAGATGGGTCATCCGACTGCCGGCAGTGCCCGCCGATTATACATGTCAAATCGGCCAAAATGAAGGCCGACGGCCCCTCGGACGGACGACGGCACGGAACATACCGAACAGACTCGAGTCACTGACCTCGCCAGACTGTCCAACGGCCGATTATCGGCTCGGTGTGTAGCTTTAAGACCAAATGTAGCTGCCACCTAATTTATTATTTTACTAATCTGCCCCTGCTATTTTAATTGGGATTTTTTTAACTTCTTTGTAATAAAACCAAACTTATTTTTGTACAATATTTGCCTCCTGTTAATTGTTCCTGTTCGGGGAGAATCAGAGTTGGTCACACAACACACTAATTAACATATTAAGGGTTTAAAGGTCTGAAGGGTTGCTGTGCACTACAGTAGAAAAGGGCATATGAATAGCAAAAGTTGTATCAATGTTGGAGGCAGCTGGGAATATGGATATCCAAAAGTGGGATTTCTGACATTTCCTAGGGGGCGGCTGACTGATGCTGTTGACACAAGTCTCTATGGTAATGGAGTATGGACTACTTGATACAGGACATCAATGTGGCCAGTCAGACATATAAACAGTAGCCTGACAAGCCAGACCCACATCAAGATGTTGGGTCTGGGAATGCACCATTGGCAGGGCTCAATACGAGGGGCAGAATAAACGGTTGTCTTTCAAATTCCCTCTGCACTCATAGCCAACCAGAGCAACGCTAGTTGATAGGTTAAACTTTTGCCGTATCCGGTCGGCAAAACTCCGAACACATCTTTCTTTTTTAAGAATGACTTCAGTGCTTAACTCCAAATCACCAGCAGCAGCAGCCATCTTCTTTGTTTTCAAGTAGCAGGGAATTAACGCGGAACCGTCACAACTCTGCCGTCCTTATGTTAAGCCCGCCCACCGACTCTATACACGATGTGATTAGCCTTACCAGAATTTGGTTTTTCCAGCTTGCAAGCCAACGGAGAGTTGCTAGACTGACCCTGGCTGCAAATTACATTTGCTGCCGCTAGGGTGCGTCTAGATTTCTAGGCTATATAAACAGTATACTGTAAACAAATATCACAAGCGTGTACAAACATATATACGGTAGCATGTGTAGCATAAGGGCTGCAACACATGACCATGACTAATCTGCAGATTATTTTCTCAATCAATAATTTGGTCCACAAAATGTCAGAAAGCAACTCTTCAAACTCAAGACGACACTGTCAAACTGAAGATACTGAGACGGTGCCTCTGCAAAATGGTCTCGGGAAGGAACTTGTTTTGGTGGAACATTTGCACCCTGCAAAAGAAAACGCCACATAAAATATAAAATGAAGTTAACTGTTCACACAATACACAATACAGTAACGTGAGCTATTTAAATTAGTATATGGATATGGTTAAATGGATAAATGGTTAAAAGTAACATCCTCGTGGCCGGGTTAGCTCAGTTGGTAGAGCGGGTGCACATATGTAGAGATTTATTCCTCGATGCAGTGGCCGCATGTTCAATTCCAACCTGCAGCCCTTTCCTGCATGTCTTTCATCTGTCCTGTGAAAATAAAGGCCTAAAAATGCCCCCCCCAAAAAAAATGTAATATCCTCTGTTGCACTGTGTACCTCGCCCACAGCAATCATCACCAAAATGTCCCAGTCCATGAACATATTCTTTGTAAATCTTTACAATCATTCACTGAAAGAACCAAGCAGGCCCGCCTTGTTGCACAATCCAAATATTCTTTTTTTTTGTAACAAATTTTTATTGGTTTTCAACAGAAACACAAGTTATACATGTTGCCATCATGTCAGTAACAGAGATAGATAAAAGAAAAGAAAAAAAAGAAGAAAAATAAATAAATAAATATATATATATATATATATATATATATATATATATATATATATATATATATATATAGCCATCCATCTGTTCTTAGCAGGAAAATGTCCCAATCTACTGCCCCCCCCTTCATCTTCACAGTACATATTAGAGCCTCTCTCCATGTATGCTCTGCACATGGGGATCTGCATACACACACATTGTCCATTCGTGTAGCCATAATCACAACGGCGCCCATATTCTACAAAAGTAAGCAGACATTCATCAAGCGGAGTTAAAACATTAAAAAAAAAAAAAAAAAACACAGTACAAGAGAAGACACTTATGGATTTATCCCAGGTGGGCGTGGCCATTTTAGGGAAAACTGGCCCCTCAGTTGTTTCCCGTAGCACGAGGCGAGCTGACGTCCGCTGTGAGCTACATGTCAGGCCTATCCTGGAAATTTACTTCCATTGATCCAGGCTAGAGGAAAACAATTTTTTTCTCCATAATGATTTAGCAGAACATCACTTAGTGAGGCATGCATGCTGCTCATTAATCATCTCAGTTTGGCTCTTGGGAATGTTTGGTTTTTGATAATGTTAACGTTTCACCAAATTATCTCTCTACTCAGCCATTAGCATTAACCCTATAGTGGTTGCCAGCTGTTTTAAGGGCTGTTACAGCAAAATTTCCTATTTTATTATGTATTTTATACTTCTGTGGTAATCATTTAGAGTTGACAATTGTTTGATGAAGTATTCTTTGTCCAGCAGCTGATGAGCAGTAAAAGATTTAGTTGTGGTTGGTGGCACAAATCAATAGGTCTGGAGAGAAACTGAACTAAACCCTGC
Source organism: Sander vitreus (assembly GCF_031162955.1). Lineage (NCBI taxonomy): Eukaryota > Metazoa > Chordata > Actinopteri > Perciformes > Percidae > Sander > Sander vitreus. Next base: position 8,167,399 of record NC_135859.1, read on the forward strand.
CAACTGTGTCTTTAACATTATTCTAGCTGCCAGAGAATGAGCTGGCATCTTCGGCCACAGCAGAAAGACAATGAACTGTTATTATGAAATGTTATTTCATTATTCTTATTGTAATAAGTTATATTGGACATCGTATTGATTTCGTAGACATATAGAAATACCTAATACTGGAAATGTGAGAAGGTGGTGACACCAACACAGGCATTAAATAATATGTGTCATTATGACATGTGACATTATAAATTTTAAAGAGGCATTCAATCAAATGTAATTGGGAAAATGCCACTATGAAATAAAAACAGACTTTTAAAAAAGCACATTTCGATACCAAAAAATGTAATAGCCTAAATAAAACTCTGAAAATAAGAATGATCGAATAACACTTCAATATGCGTTGAGTTTCTTTTTAGACATTATTGTTTCATTTATATATTTTGCACAATGTATTCATGTGATTATTCATTCAATAGTTACGTGTTAATGTATTTAATATTGAATACTTTGAGCCTCCAAACTATGCAGTCAGAAAGATAACTTCAATCTAAAATATAAAATATACCCATCATCAAGTGCGTGTGTGCATGCGCGGCCGCGACGGTTCGTGCAGGAGCGAGAGGAAGCGGTACTGGGAACTTACCAAATGACACGTCAAAAGCTCAGACCAAACCCACAGCCGTCAACTATTAAATGCACGCCCTGTATGTCTGTGGGTTTCATTACTGAGCATTAAGTACTCGCGCGCTTTTACGCAGAGCTGCCGGGATCCTCCGAGCGCACGCACAGTCTCCAGTATGGCTCTGCGCTACTCCCAAACACTACCTGCGGTTGTGCTGCTGATACTGGCGATAGTCGGGATTCTGCTGGTGGCCCTTTCTACTAAAAACACGGAGACACCACCTGAGTACATGGTAATGAAAAGAATTATTGTATGCATCATCTCATAATTGGCAGGTTACAGGTAGGTCTATAGTTTTTTTCAATAGGTCTGCAGATCGTTCTACTGTATTATCATTACATTAATTAAGTTTGTTTTTAGTCATACCGTTTCCTCCCGTTTGAACTAATGTTGCTCTATACAGCACCTTGTTAGTGTTACCATGGTTTTGAAAGGTGTTTTATAATTAAGTTTACATACTTACTTTACTTACTTACTTACTTACAATTAGGGACTGTACGAAAATATAAATGTTTGCATTGCATTGTCATTTTCCTTTGGCAGTCTTGACTTTCTTATGAGAACAGGATGAGGATCTTTTGTTCTCATCCTAGATTTATATGCTATTATATATACTGCACCTCTCTTACTTGCACCATTGTTCATAATGCTTTGCCATATGCAGAGGACGGCAGTTGTGCATCAGGGATTTATAATGTGGGCTATAGGTTGGGCACCTTAGAAGTTCCATTATTAAGATAATTAAGTTTAAATTGTTAAATTGGGCTTAAATGAAATACTGTTTTAATATTTTAACATGTTGTTGGGAGGGCATTGCACATTCTTTAGTCAAGATAAGGGCTCAAAGAAAACATAACCCTGGGGAGGGACTTGTGAAACATATATGCGAAATAATAAGGTTCAGCTTCTGTCACCACCCCAATCCTTTTTGGTGTAGTATGTTAAAATCATAGACTGTAAAAAATAATTGACTAAGCTTTTAGGTCTGAAAAGTGAAGCCAATGCCGAAGTGGAAATCACTGCTTTCAAGTCTTCTTCAAAACAGCATGATGTTCATTTAGTAAATTATTGTCCCATTTCTTTTTAAAATTGACGATAAAGCAGGGGATGCTTCAGGGGCATGGCTACACACCGATTGGAATTTTTTTTAGTCTATGGTTAAAACACTGACTATTTAAATAGATTCCCTAACTCTGGTTTACATATAATGTCACCACCCACAACTAGGCTACATTAAAACATAGTCAATTATCAGTATCTTGTTAGATTAGAACACAGGTTCAAATATAAGTGTTTCACTTGTTACTGTTGCTGAAAAACCTCTCAGCTGTTGTGTCATCATCATAGACAATGGTCAGTTTTGAACCTCATGTGTCCAGATTTTAACTTGCTCTGCCGAAAGTCTGTGTGTTTGCTGAATGCTCAAAATGAAACGCGCAGCTCTTACCACTTTTCCTGGCATGCGACAGATGCTAACCTCAACGGATTAAAAGGTAGTAAAAGGAAGCGATGCAAAGCACCACTGAGCAGACAAGACAGAAAGAAACAGACAAAGGGTGCGAGATAAAAGAAGCCGTTTGTGTTTTATTTGAGATTTTTTTCTGAGAACATTATTCATGTGCTCATCCTTTTGTTTCATGTTACTTTGAAATACATTTGAAAAGAAATTGGTTTCATTCTGCCTTATGCTGCCTTTGCCTACAGAAGAGCGTGATGCTTTGAAGTTGTCATTGCAAAAGAGCACACAAAGACAGACAAAGTCAACATTGCAGAATGAGTTAAGACACCACAATACATAATAACATAACCCAGGGCACTATAGCAAATCAGTTAATCTGTACGTTTAGTCTCATGAAGATATGTTTGCAAAAACGATGAGTTCAACAAAAGGTGATAATCTATAAGAATATGTACATAAGTTGCAAAATTGTAAAAATAAAAAAAGCAATTGACAGTTGGAGGTCTAGCCACATCCTGTTACCCAAGTAACAATACGTGCAAACTAAACAGAACAAGCCCACGCAAGTTGTACAGCACAGAGTAGTAAATACAAATACATCACTAAATCAAATGTACACAGAAAAAAACCCCATTTCAAACCAATTTGGTTTTTACAGATGTAGTCAGTGAACCTGATGTTATCAGAGGGGCTGTGAGGTATGTCCAGTCTTGTATAAAGTACTCGAAAGCAATACTTGAGTAAAAGTATGAGTATCTTACCGAAAAATGACTTTGGTAAAAGTCAAAGTCACCTTTTAGAATATGACTTGTATAAGTCTTAAAGTATTTGATATTTACTGTACTTAACCCTCTGTGGACAAATGACGCACCGGCAAGTCCAAGCGATGTGTGACAACAGTCCTACTCAAAAAGCGATATTACATTTTTTTATTTACTATTTTATTCATATATTGCACTACTTTTCTGAACCTAATACTTTGGTAAACTCATTTCAAGCACCAAAACAATTGAGGGTAGGTACGTTTTCACAGGAAACTTGAGATATTTCCGCTTTAGAGCCAAATTATCTATTCATACATTGATGTGAAACAATTTTGGGCGTTACTATACAGAAAGCTGAGTTTGTTCTGAACATTTTGATATGCAACACATGGGGATCAGGTTATATGCAAAACACCTTAAAAGGAGTAATTCAAGAAAATATCTAAAAATGCCCTTAGACCTCAAGTATCAAAAGTATTTTTCTGATATTAAATGTACATAATTATTAAATTATTAAAAGTAAAAGTTAATAAAAAAAACGTTATGAACTTTATTGTGGCTTCCTTATAGTAAAGCATAATATTCACGGTTTCCACACATCCTAAAACATCAAATTCAAAGTCTGACATTAACATAAAGAAAAACAGAAACAGAATTTTCTTTTTTTTTTGTGAGGAAGAATCTTTCACTCCAACGCACAAAAACATTTCTTGCAAATACGGAAACAGGTGTGTAACATTATCTTCATCACCACCCCGTTCACCGCTGTCGTCGGCGTGATCATCGTCTGTTATTATGGGGTCTATATCCACGACGTTCCACTTCTGGGATTGCTCCGTTGCCGCCGGAAATTCTGCCGGATGTCACTCTTTTCAGCCGGATGTCCGTTACCTTCCGCTTTCTTTGCAGTTTTTTTAAACTGTCGATTTCTGAGGACTACGGTTAACTGCTCCTCAGATCTCTGCAGGGTAAATCCAGACAGCTAGCTAGACTATCTGTCCAATCTGAGTTTTCTGTTGCACGACTAAAACAACTTCTTTTTTTCTTTTCTTTTTTTTTTTACATAGTTTATTTAAGTTTTGTTACAACAAGTCAACAATTCACCATGACACGTTGGGCTTGTATATACCCACCCCCCTCCCCCCACATCAGAAAACATCAGAGGGTAATCAACTTAGCAATGTTGAAAATAAAAACAACAGTAAAGAAATAATAATAAAATAAATAAAAATAAATAAAATAAGGTAACAAAAGTAAATAAACAAACCAAGATGTACAAAACATGAACTCAAGTTATTTACATTGGTGTCCGGGGCACTGACATGCATATGGACAGCACAGGAAATAAAAAATAAAAAATCAATAAACAATGCCATGATATAATCAGCAGACAGTTCAGTACTACATGTCCAACACTGCTAGCTGCATGTACCGAAATCTTCACTCAGCCATAACTAAAACAACTTTTGAACGTACACATGTTCCAACTAAACGAGTTCCTTCCGAGGCTATTTTGCAGAGGCACCGGGGCTCCGTCCGGCACTTAGCACCGCCCAAGACGATTGTGATTGGTTTAAAGAAATGCCAATAAACCAGAGCAAGTTTTTCTCACATTCTCGGAATGCTGTGAGGACTAGCCAGACCCTCCTCTGCAGCGCTGTGGAGGAAGGTCTGGCAATGCGAGACATATGTTGGCGCCTGAGCCTGCAGCAGGTGCTTCCATGATGCTATCAGTTATGCTTCCTCCTCTTCTTTTTTTGTTTTGGTCTTCGGTGTTGACGATAGGCAAGAAACAGGCTTTACGTCACCAACTGAAATGGAGCGTGCATTAACTTACAATCTAGGAGAAATGATTCACCAAACCTGCTTTTTTGCAGTCTAACAAATTTTGGTAACACTTTACTTGAAGGTATCTACATAAGAGTGACATGACACTGTCATGACACGTGAACCCTAACCCTAACTTGTCATGACAAAAACCGAATGACACTTACTAAAAGAAGCGTTATGTCATGAACTTCATGACTTGTTTATAATGTTTATGACACGTTCATGACAGTTTCATGTCACTCTTATGTAGATACCTTCAAGTAAAGTGTAACCCAAATTTCTTCTGATTCTTTTGTAGTAACGAGCAACAAAAATTCTTAGGGGCAGTGTAGTAAAGGAGTAAAAGTATACATTTATTTAAGAAATGTAGTGGAGTAAAAGTTTCCAGAAATATAAATAACAAAGTAAAGTACAGATAGTGAAAATTCTACTAAAGTACAGTAACAAAGTATTTGTACTTCGTAATACTGGGTATGTCAAATTAGGCCATCAGCAAAGCAATATATTAGATTAACTTGATAGTCCATGTTCTGAGCTGCATTAATGATAGCTAAAATGAGGTACTGGAGGCATGCTGTATGTTCTGTTGCCATATTATTTCTGACATTTAATGATCTGTCTGTTTCAGTATGGAATTGTTCTAGATGCAGGCTCATCCCACACCTCCATGTACATCTACAAATGGCCGGCTGACAAGCAAAATGGCACTGGTATTGTTACCCAGCACAGCGAGTGTAATGCACAAGGTAAGCTGCTCCCAGTGGGTGAGAAGGTTGGCGTAATAAACACTGCTTTAAAATAAGGTTTGCCTGGTTGAGGCTTTAAAGACAATACTGACAAGATTCAGGAAGTCCAGTCAGTATTGGATTGGTAAGCTAGTTGTGGTTAGCTTGCAGTCTGGAAGGAAGTACTGCTTGAGAGGTCTTGTTCAGGGCAAAGAAGTATTTTAAAAAAAGAAACAAGTACTCAGCATTTTCTTAGAACTGTGTTCTTGAAGTGGAAACACCAACATGGGACAAACACACTCTCCCCTGAACACACAGATGAATCATTAACGCTTTATAATAACAGTACAAAAACATATAAGTAATGTTTAAACTGGTCTTGGTCCAAACACGTGGTCCACTGTTTCCTCAAGTCCACCGCGGTCGGAAAATAAAATAATGACAAGTTGTCGTCTTCACCGGTGGATGTGCACAAGATTTGTGAATCTTCACTGATCTCCCGATTTGATTATGATTATCAGGTCAGCGATTCGATTCAATTCAATTCGATATCTCGATGCATCACGATGCGTCAAAAAGAAAATTCCATATAGGATATTTGACTTGACACACTTGCATTGTCAAGTGCAATGCCCAAGCTGCAATAAGTAACTTTAGACTGAAATGATGAAGTGTTTGGGTTTGTTTCTTTAAAGGTAGCTACCACGAAGGTTTACCTATTTTGGATTAGTCATATACCACCCTACTTTTAACCGGCAAATCTATTGTGCTGTATTGGAATAACTGACCCCAGACAACTCTTTAACAAAAAAGGTATTGTTTACTGAACGATAACTTAAATGTACAAATAATATTTAGCCGTTAGATTGAATAACAAACAAAAAAAAAACATAACACAAATCACACCCTTCAAATATGCTAACAGCAATATTTCTTCAAATGATATTACACACAACTACCCCTTTACCCGTTTCTCTATCAGTTTCCAGTAAAACTTACTCAAACCCTATTAAACCACTGTGTTACCACACACCCACCCACCCACTTACAGTTAGCGGTTAGTCCAAGAAACACAGCTCAAACACGAAAACGAAAACCAGTCACCAGCTACGGCAAAGTCCTCTTCAGCAGGGAAACACGCTGTCGTCCTCTCCGGTCTAAAATCAGCATCCTCCGAATCAGCAACTCTCCGCCCTTAGTTCCAACTTTATTGTCCGTTAGCTCTAACTTTAGCTAGTCCGTTAGCTCCAACTTTAGCTAGTCCGTTAGCTCCAACTTTAGCTAGTCCGTTAGCTCCAACTTTAGCTAGTCCGTTAGCTCCAACTTTAACTAGTCCGTTAGCTCCAACTTTAGCTAGTCCGTTAGCTCCAACTTTAGCTAGGCACACTAGCACAACGTTTGTTCTTAACCATTGCTGTTAGAGAGGAAAAGTGCTGTAGTGTAGCTACACCTCTTCAGCTCCGTTATTCCACTTAGATCTTCTCCAAGCTAACTATTCTAGTGTCTCTTGATGTTTCTCAGTGTTTTCTTTCCTCTTCTCGATTTGTGATTCTCTCCACTCTCCCGTGTCTCCGCTCAGCCGTTTTGCGTGTGTGTGTGTGTCTGTGTTTGTTTGTTTGTGTTTCTGTCTGTCTGTCTGTCTGTGTGTGTGTGTGTGTGTGTGTGTGTGTGTTTTTTTCATTTGAATGTTTATGCCGCGGCCAAACAAGTTAATATAAATAAGTTAATAGGGCAATTGTCCAGCTTGTAATTACCTTCACAAAAGTGCCATTTTGCCGCTGACAGGCTCAGATTAATATTCTGTTATTCTGTTAATATTCTGATTAATATTAAGTGTCTGACATTAGAAAACATGGGAAAATAGGGTCCAGGTTGAAAGAAATGGCAGTTACCCTTTAACAGAAACTTAAATGACTATTTTGAATTTGGATTGAAACTAATTAGTAATACTTGTAGATACCTATTATTATGTATATAAGAACCTTAAATTACGTAGTAAGAAGGCTATTGTGGCTTTAACTCATGCATGACTCATGGTGATTTAATGCATGAATTACTGCAGGATGGATGTGTTGCTCACTATTAGCAAATAAAATTACTACTACTTACTACTTTATGGTCGTAGTTTACATTAATAGATCATCAATTGAGGAACGGTAATTCACAGTTATTTAATACATTAATTGATATGCGATCAAATTAACAATACCTATTCTCACGGAAATATAAAGCTTTTTTTAAATTATCAAACTGGTCGTCCGATGCAAACATTTACATGTTGCTGCACCAAACCACAATCATCTAGCAGGTGCCAAAGGACAAATTAGAGGAGAATAGACTAGAAATGAGAAAAATTTGCTTTATATTTCTATGAGAATAGTTAATGTTCTCCTTTCAGGAAGGTGGAGCAAATACTTCGGTCTGAAATAAACTTGTATGTATTTGGTATCCAGCTAATATGGCTGCATAAAGTCACTGTGAATTAACATTCCTTAATTGGTGATCTGAACATAAAGTCATAGTGACTTGATCCTTCATTGATACATCCTGCAGGGATCATCATGCATTTAATCATCATGAGTCATGCATTAGCTAAACATTACTTAAGTGTATGATTTGTACCCTTATTTGAAATCAACGTTTTTTTAGGCCAGGGACCCCTTAGCTGAAAGAGAGACCGAGGAGGGACCCCCTACTGCATATATTGTATACAATTGAGTAGAGATTAAACTAAACTAAATATTAAAATAAATGGTTATTATTCATACATCATGTTTTAACATGTAACATACATTTGGAAGGCACAGTGAATTCTTAAGCTTAACTGTTTGGCTATCATAGTGTCTACCTTACCTATAGTAAGCTTATCCTAAATAGGCCAATTTATCTTTGCTAGTAATATGTTGGATTCATATTAATGTATATTTTCAGACATATTTCAATTCTTAAATTGGAGTAACTCTGAGGACCCCCTAGGGTTCATGGACCCCCTGTTGAAGATCTCTGTGTTAGATGTTAGGTCAGTCTAACCCTTAATTACCATTACGGTTGATATAACCAAAACAAATATTTTTTTCGTTAACCTCTTGTGGTATCTAGCCAGGCAGTTCATTTTGGATTAATTTTCCCAGGTTTTGAGATACATCCATCTCAGAAACTTAAAATTCATCATAATGCAGTACAGGTCAACTTGCGATGTTTACAGCAATAAAAAATTACAATTAAAAATTGAATTTCCAAAAATTCCATTCACCTCCATTAAAAATCTTAGGAGATCTACAAAGATACATTTTCAAAACTAAGTAAGGGAAAAAATATGTTTACTTGTAATTTGCCTGAACCAATCCTTTAACTCCAGACTGTCCTGGTGGTAAAGACATTCTCACTTTCAGTTCCACAATGCCATCCTAAACTTCTCCAATGACTTTATCAGAATATTACAGACACAATGTCAACATGCTATGTGTTGTGCAAGACATTTGTTCATAAGTGCTCTACATCCTTACCAGTTGCCGGTTGTTCCCTGTTTGTATTAAGAGTTTCCTTAGAAACCCTTAACTTCGCCTTTCTTCCAGTTAGTCAGTCATCCTTAAAGACAGGGAAGTCCAGTTTTTGAGAAGGTCAGGCTGAGTTCTTTGTAAGCAGAACTACATTCTCTTTCTGACAAGGTGGAGGGATATCCAGCTATGCAGGTGTTCGTGGTGGGGCAGCAGAAAGTCTGAAGGCCTGTCTGGAACAAGCTGTGAAGGATATCCCCAAATCCAGGCACCACCAAACTCCAATCCAGCTGGGAGCTACTGCAGGCATGAGACTCTTGAAGTCAGTAGAAATTCCTATTAAGACAGGATATTGCACTATTATTTCCATCACACTTCTTATCAATTATGCATGAATGCATTAAAATGGATCTCAGAAGGAAATAAATATTGTTTCATTCCCAATTTAACTCTCACCACTTTTTAATAGCATAGTCAATGCCACAGAGACCCAGCTGTTACTGAAAGAAGTGGAAAACAAACTGCGGTCTTACCCTTTCAAATTCAAAGAGGCAACCATCCTGAGTGGACAAGAGGAGGGGGCATACGGCTGGGTCACAGTGAATTACTTACTTGAAAACTTTGTCAAGGTGAGCTCTCTGACTTTTCTGTTCAACTTATAGAAAGTCACAGAGGAAAGAATCCACCCTGAAGTGCTTTAACACTGTTAAATGAAAGCCCCTTTGTGGAGGAATTAAAAGTGCCTGACTTGTGCAAGACATGCGTTGTAACGACAGAAGAAGTAGCCAGCTATTCATTCTAGCATATTTTTGGGCCCTCCTCACATGAGGGTGTGAGGTGTCCCCCCCCCCCAGTCCAACACCCCTGCTCAAAAATAACTAGTTTGTGTGATGTGTCGTCCAATCCCATCCTCCCCAAACTGCTATCTTAGGGTGCCGTCCCAAAAGCCCAACTTGAAGTATTTGCAAGTGCAAGTGCCTACATGTGTGACGTATTTCTGTCAAATCATAACATTATCTTAAAAACTTTCTTCAGGCAGAAACCTCGGACAGAACCTGGCTCTTGGTGGGCGGCCACAGTGCCCAAGTGTCATTAAAGGGTTTACCGTTTTTGTGTCTAAGTGACTGATGTGAACAACAATCTTTGACATTGACAAAAGTGCTTGTTTTGCCGCTGACAGGCTCAGATTAATATTCTAAGTGTCTGACAACATTATGGAAAGGATTTCTAGGGAAGTCGGTCTTATTGTTAAAGAGTAAGATCCTTTTTTTAAACATTAAAAACATCCGTGAAATTGCGTTCGCTAAACCCACCAGACTCCATGTAAATAAACAGTAATTTTAGCATTATAAATTACACATTCAAAGTCAACAGAAACAAAATAAAACTATGAAAAGCCGTTTTGGATCGTCTTCCCACTTTTCCAACAATCACAACTCTAGTTTTGGTTGAAATAAACACATTTATTATTTACATGTGAAAATATGTTGGCTCTATACACGCTAAAAGTATTGTTTTGAAGACTGGTGGGTTTAGCGCTAGCGACCTCAGAGCTGTTTCTGGTTCAACAGAAAGGTTTCAAAGAGGTTTTAAAAAGGGCTATCTCTGTAGGGATCCTTTCCATAATGTTGTCAGACACTTAGAATAATAATCTGAGCCTTTTAGTGGCAAAAACAGCACTTTTAGTGGACCAAACTGAACATTTGCCCCATAGGGTTACATTGCAGCTCAGTCTGTGGCTGCAGGTTAGAGCATTCACGCTTAATACTAGACCAATTTCAAAGATTGTTGGTCCAGGTTGAAAAAAACGGTAGTTACTCTTTAAGACCACAAGCACGTGGAAGTTTGATAGGGCGCATTACCACCCAAAGTGGACTGTTGTTTTGCACTTGCCCACCTGGTACAGATCCTTAGTTTAGCGTGTTAGCATGCTGCTGTGCAAATTAGCACTAAACACAAAGTAGCCTACAGCTGAGGCTGATGGGAATGGGAAATTTTACACAATGGTGGAGCTAATTTAAAAAAGTCAAAGGATCACCAACGTCATTAGGATTGATCGTCAGGGAACCATGGCTATTTATATAAAATTCCATGGCAATGCATAGAGCTGTGTCACTCTGAACCGCAGTGATTGACCGACTGACAGACTGTGACCAACGGATATTTCTATGAATTCATGTTGGTTGCATGGCTAAAAAAAAATCCACACAGAGGGACTTTGAAAGTGTCAGTGTTTTTGAGTGGATGTTCTCCTCAAAGTAAACTCTGTTCAGAATTGGAATATTTATATTGTCCTACATCAATTCAAACTGTTATGTTTTGACATGTCCTTTCTTGCCATTCAGTATGATTTTGTCGGGCGTTGGCTGAATCCTGGCAGAGCAACAATTGGAGCTTTGGATTTAGGTGGAGCTTCCACACAGATCGCTTTTGAGACCTCGGAAAAGGTGGAGGACAAGGATAATGCGATGGAGCTAAAGCTTTATGGACAAACCTACAGAATATACACCCAGAGCTTCCTATGCTACGGCCAAGACCAGTTCCTGCGGAGTCTGCTGGCTCGTCTTATCATGGTACTGTTAAAAAAAGTTATAAGCCTAACAGTTACATATGGCTGTTGTTGAAAAATATCAAGATTTTCATGATTTCTGCTTTAAGGATTCTCTTTTATCTCTGCCATCTGATAGTCTTTCTGTAATACACTTGTCAACAAGGATGTTTAATCCAGAGTGCTCTGGTTAAAGGGTGTACTCAACATTGACTACACCAACCTGCTGCACCAAACGTGCTCAAAGGAATAGTTTAGTTATATAGTTAGACATTTTGGAAAATAATCGTAAGCATTTTCTTGCAGGGAGTTAGATGAGAGGATAGGGCTATAGTGCTATAACGATTATTTGTTGATTTTAACCAAAACAAATTTTATAGTCACATAGGCTAATTATAACTGCTTTCACATCCATATTGTGCTACATTCCTGCCAATACATCAAAATTGTGCTACATTCCTCCTTTGTTGAAGGATACTATGAAGGAGTATGCTATTTCAGCTGTTGTGCGACCGCTTTCCAAACATGCGCGTTTGCCGTGAAAAGATACAAGCAACGCAATTTTCTGTTCACGTTAACGGCGCATGTTAAAATCCCGGTGCCCGGTATCTACCAGACGAAATAGCAACGCAGATTACGGTGCCACTTAAATGTCTGCGTTACACTCTGATGCTCCAAAACAGACGTTAGAGGCAACAGAAACTTTGCTGCATGTCACGCTAGTAAACACTAATAACACGTTACACAGCAGTTAACGTTAGCCTACCATTAGCTACAGTAGTAACTGGATTAAACACGGCTAAAATGCTGACAGCTAAACGGCGTAGTGTGACTGTATTTCACTGTAGAGGATTCCAACAGCGGGACGTACAACTAGTCTGTCGCTAAAGCTATGAGCTAAAAGACTCAAACTAGCACTGGTCACTGCTGTTGTCTGAAAAACAACACAGACGGGACAAAATGTTGGGTTTACTGGTAAACTGGTAAACCTTTTGACGACTTGCTATCTGTTGTGGAATTTTCCTCACATTACTCTGTCCTCTGTGACTGTCTACATCTAAACTAAGCTGCGCGGTGCAGGGAACAACTCTGATTGGCTCATGGAGGCACGTAATCAGACAGTGGTTTACGGAGCTTTGGTAAAAAATAAACTTTGATACAGAGCGTTCTATGAATGGAATGAAGCATTTTAAATATCGCTCGATCACGTGAATTTGATCGTGGGAAGCCAAAAAACGTGATCGTGATTACAATTTGATTAATTGTGCAGCCCTATGAGAGGATCAATACAATTTTAATGTCTGCAGCCATTTAGCTTAGCTTAGCTTATCATAAAGACTGGCAATGGAGTACAGCTAACCTGGCAGCTGGCATTGTCCGAAGAACAAAATCCACCTATCAACACCTGTACATTTCTGGCAGGTTCAAACTTCTCATCAAACTCTCGGCAAAATGCAAATTAAAGTATTCCCAAAATTTTGAACATTTCAGAACATGATACTGTATAAGTTGTGAAGTCATCTTCTTAAGTGCACCTTCTTTTTTGGATTTGGTTGGTTGTCAGTCTAAAGGTAACCCTGTTTATTAATAATTCTAAAAGAGGTGTAGATAAAGCTGGCAATGTAAATATTTGCTTTTTACTGAAATACATACAAGTGTGATTGCACATACTGTATATACTACCAGCCATTCTAAAGTTCTGGCAATTTGTGAATGTCTCCTTATTCTACCATGTTCACTTGGAATTATACTTGTCATATGCTGCACTTTCCTTTCGTATTTACCAGAAGAATGTTTCAATGTTATCTTTTTTTTGCCTCTTTCAGACTGAAGGTGTGAAGCCTCAAGTGTCCAATCCCTGCTATCCACAACAGTTCAATATATCTATCAAGCTAGGAGAGGATGTCTTTGATTCTCCGTGTACTAAAAACTACAGACCTGCCCAGTTTAACCCCCAGATGTCTGTATCAGTAGTGGGCACGGGAGATTACCAGAAATGCTTGGACAACGTAAAAGAGATTTTCTCCTTCAACTACTGCAATTATTCCAAGTGCTCCTTTAATGGAGTCTTCCAGCCCAACGTGAGAGGAAGCTTCATGGTGAGGGAGCCTTTTAAACAGACCTATAGCTGAAGCGGAAAAGTTCCAATTCATTCTCAATCAAAAATTTCTGAAGCTCAAGATTATGTCCAAAGTAGTCTATATCCACGACGTTCCACTTCCAATTCCACCGGATTTCACTCATTTAGGCTGGATATCCGTTGCCTTGGGCTTTCTTTGTGTTGGCATTTTAAACTCCGGTCGATTTATGAGGACTTTCGTTAACTCCTCAGATCCTTGCAGGGTAAATCCAGACAGCTAGCTAGACTATCTGTCTAGGTTCTTTGTTGAGGGGAGGGTCATCCAATTTTTTTTAGTCTAGGGGGGAGGGTCACCCAACTTTTGTATTCGTGAGAACAGCAACATTTCAAAGTGGCTTGTTTGGTGCATATCTATCTATGTAGCTCCATGTAGCTCTCTCAGTCTTGGCCCCCATCGCTAGCAGATGGGTCCCTCCCTGTTTAGTCAGCCAGACAAGTTGAAATTGTCTGGCTTTGGGATTTCCCAAACTGAATAAATCCCGCTCGCACATATAAACACAAAACTGCTTTTCTAGCTCCATCGTGTTGTAACTAAGACATCTGATAAAAAAATATAATTGTATTCATTAGCATGATTGCCGTACTGTTTAGTTCAAAAACATCCAAAACACCGTACGAAAACGTAACGGGCCAGACGCAAACTTTTATTTTGAAAAGTCAAAGCTTGCGGACTGCACCAAGCCGGGAGGGCATGAGAAGGGAGGTCTCCAGGCTGCAGCCATACCCGACTCAAATATCCTTTCGGTCCCAGTGATTATTTGTTAAATTGTGCAAACGACAGCCTTTTCAAGGCATTTGAGAAGGAAGGAGTGGTAGCATGCAAGCTCCCAAATTGACGCTCGTCTGAGAAATGGAGTTTTGGATAATGTTCAGCTTTGGCAGCTTTACCTTTATACTAAAATATACAATGACTGAGGAAGCCTAGTGACGAGTCCATAGCAACCAGTGTTAAATAACCCAGTGTGCTTTGCTGAATGGTCTCAATGTTTTATTGTTTTATTTCATGTGAATACTAGTTTACTAGATGAGTAACTTAGTATTTGAAGTAATGCAGTAATGCAGGAAGTGTGCATTTAGTTTCCATGCTTGTTGTGTTTCCACAATGCGTTGATGCGTAAGTCACGTATGTCATGGCTGTAAAAGAATAATGCTCATCTGTATGTCTTTGCCAAGCGCAAACCAGTACAGAAGGCATCAATAAATTGTTGGGGAGGGTCATCCCTTTTTTCCATATCATTTCGGAGGGTCATCTAAAACTTATGGGGGGGGAGAGACTCAAAATGTTTCTAAACTTAAAATGTATTTTCGCCCTGTTTGTGTTTGTATTGTTTTACTACTTACACTATTATTTGAAGTATATATTATATGCAATACACAGCGTGGTTTTAATGATATTTTTATGGGGGGACAACCCTCAGATGGGGTGGGTCCTGATCCCCCCCGTCTCCCCTGCGATTCCCGCCTATGTCTCTACTGTAGCACACTTTCAGCTGGTTATTTGGGAGGGTTGCAAGTCCAATTTTTAAAGACATCTAGCTATTGTTCCTTTTGAATTTGAATGCACTTATTGTAAGTCACTTTATACAAAAGTGTCTGTGAAATGAATGGAAAATAATGGAAAAAGGGGAATCTTATGTCATAAGGGATCTTAGAAATGTTTCAATTAAATTCAAAGAACTTTATTTCTCCCCTGTGGGAAATTTATAAGTATCCTTAATAGATGACAGTATATTGTATCCCTCCCATTATTTACTGTCAGTTTTGTTATGATTAATTATTTATTGGGGTTCAGTCTAAACAGTATGTTTTCCAATGTCTTTGTTTGAAAACTAATCTTTACATCTCAGGAAGATTGTGTAACTCTGGATTAACTCAGTGTCCAATCTTCCCTACAGGCATTCTCTGCCTACTTCTTCGCTCACAGCTACATCACCAACCTCACCAGCATCCCTCTCACGTCCCCCAGTCAACTGGAGAAGGCAATCCGACTCATCTGCAACCTGACCATCTCTGAGGTAACAGCTCTCTGAGCCCAGCCCCTAATAAATGAGGATTCTCAAACATGTTCCTGTTTAACAACCCAAAGACCCCTGTGTTATCTGCTATACCATTGAATAGTCTAGAAATGTCTACAGTGATGGTAGACAAGATCAAATTGATAGAGATTTGAATAACCTAATACAGATCTTAACCCCTTTGTATTTCCACCCACAGATGACTAAAAGGACAAATCAGAAAGAGAAACACATGAAGAATGTCTGCGCCGTCTCCAATTTCATCCAGGTCCTCTTACTGCAGGGCTACAAATTCAACGAGCACTCCCTTCCGTCCATCTCTTTTCAGAAAAAGGTCAGAAGGAAATAAATGAAACAGTCTGTGTTCAAACTATTGATTCAGGTTAACACTGAAATCTATAGGCTTGTCCACAGTGTGCTTTCAGTGTGTGTGTTTCAGTGTGGTTTCAGTGGGTCCCCTCGTGTGTTTTTGCAGGCGGGAGGAGCATCTGTAGGCTGGGCTTTGGGGTACATGCTGAGTCAAAGCAGTTTGGTACCAGCAGAGGGACTGGGACTGATGAAGGCTCTCCCCCTAGGGCCCTGGGCTGGCATTCTCGTCCTCTTCATCGCCATTCTCCTCATTGTACTGGGATACCTACTCATGATCTACAGACACACAAGAAATAAAGAAGGCATGGTATAAGAGCAAGGGTGACACACCTCCCAGCCCAACTCCCAGCTCATATTAATCTTAGTGTGTCCACGTTCAAAACTCTCTGATAAAATGCTTCTTTTTTTTTCTTCTTTTTTTTTAAACTTTTTTTGTTGCACTATTGTTTGTTTTGATTGCTGTGCTTTTTAATACTCAGGCAGTACCAACGCCATTTCGTTGTAATAATGTTAGACTGGTGCAATGACATAAAAGCTTCTTATGTCTTATGTATGTAAGTGAAATCAACAAAGCAGTAAAATATGGCCTGCAAAATTGTCTTTGCAAATCCTTTTTGTTTTTTTTGCTTGTGGAGACTCATGTCAGTGTGTGTAAAATTAAACCACAGAATAAACCATGTTTTTTGTAAGTGTTTCTGATTCATTACATATTACACCTTCTTTCGACGACCACAAGAGGGAAGCATGCTTTCTGTTTTCTTGCCTGACAGGAACAGCCCACACGCAATGTTAACAAACACAGCTACCTACAAATTCTGAAAGGAAAAATATAAACAAAGTCAAAAATCATGGACATTCTAATGAGTTCTGAACTGTGGTCATAGCAGCATATGTGGATACTCTTATGAGTGACACATTTAGAGGTCAGGATTCAGACAAAACAGCAAACCAAGCGGTGTACAATTAAAAACAACACGTAAGTGTGACTTACTATGGCAATAAAACCTTTTCTGAATCTGATTCTGACATGATATGGGGATATGTGGTAAATGTGAAGATGAGATGTGCCGTGACAGAAACTGGAAAAGAACCGAAGTGTAATCAGTTTGGGGGGAATCATAAGTCATGGCTAGCTGACTGTCTGAAGACAAAGAAAGAAAATGGAAGTCATGAAGATTAGGTTAAAGTGAAGGCTATGCCACGATGCAGCAGCTAGGAAAGTAAAGATTCAAGTCAGTCAATCAGGTAGAAAGCATTGACGATCATTATTTATGTAAGGACAAGGTTAGGTTCTCAACATTTCTGGCCATATTGATTAACTGTAATGTTGCTGAGGCGGAAAGGAAATCGGAGAAAATAGAAATAATTGTTGATGCTGCCGGAACAATTTTGAAAATTGTGAGAATTACTGGAGAGGAAGCGCAGGGACTGTTTAGAGAGGCTTTCAGGCCATCTCAGAGCCTAGATTGATAGGATTGGTTTATTAGAGAATAGGATGAGGGGTGGGAAATAACCTTTTGCTTTATCTCTTTTAAATTTAGTAGATAGGACAATTCAATAGTCTGCAATTTGCCGCAAGGCTTCTCGTCTGCCGGAAAGTCAGAAGAAGAAGAATAATTCAATAGTAGGTGTCAGTCACGGATGTATTAAGAAAATGGTGTCGGTACGCGATCTGTGATGCCTGCACGATCCATTATGCGCATGCGCATAAATACGTAGTAGAAAACATGACGGTTTCCCTATACTATTTGTATCACGCATGCGTTGAAACACTTGACGGCCAGGCGGCACAACTGGCGGCATATTTTTGTAGGCTACATTTTATGTTATTCATTATTCAGTTCATGGCAGGGCGGGCCTGTTTTATAAAGATATTTAAATTAAGTACTCATCGTTGTCACTGATCCAAAGCCGCATATCGACGTCCGTGTACTACGCCTTGGCGACATGTTGTGATGTTTTTAAATGTAGCTTACGCTATGCATTACGAGGTCTTTACGTGGTTGCCAATCCAAAATAATAAAGGAGTTGTTACATGTTACATTTTGGTTACATGTGGAATGAAGTCTGAGTCTTTCTGTTACTGCAAACCTTCAGTTTATTATTAACCAACGTTATAACAAGGGAAAAAAGCTTATGGGGGGGTTGTTTGGCTCGAGGTCAAGGTGCAAAGCAGCCTAGGATGAAATTACTCCGAACCATCACTTTAATTAATTTGATTGAAGAAAAGGACTGTATTTGGAATACTTTCCCTAAATATGTATTTGGTTTAACTGGTGGAGTACAATTTCTGTTAACATGTGATTACAAAATTGATAGATTACCTGTAAAGTTAGAAAATGTTCATAACCAAGCTCTGCTGGCCTGGAAATTAATTTACAAGCATAATTTTACAACAACCTAGATTTGGAATAACAAGGCTATTCAATATAAAAATAAATCTCAGTATTATGGAAAATGGGTTGCTAATGGTATTGTATTGGTAAAACAACTCCTTAATGCTGATGGGCAGTTACTAAAGTATAATGAATTCCTCTCCAAATTCCTGTTAGCAGTCACGGCAAGAGAATATGCAATAGTTGCTGATGCTGTGCCGAGGAGTGTGCTGCAACTTCTTAGAAGTTCAGTAATGTCAGCGATCAATCCGTTTAGTAGTGGTAGTAGTGAAGTATTCCTTGGGGGAGTTCACATTACCAAGAATAAATGTTCATATAAACACATCAGGAATTGTATACAAGAGGTAACTCTGCCCTAAGGAACATTCTTTTGGGCTTCAATCTATGGAGAAATGAACTGGCAAAAAATCTGGTTAATTGGAGACAAATTCTGTCTTAATAACAAAGTAAAAGAGGTTTCTTTTAAAATCTTGCATAAAATATATCCAGCAAAAAGGACATTAAAGAGATTCAAACTTGATATTGAATATGCTTGCACTTTCTGTGAACTAGAAGAAGAAACAATCTGTCATTTGTTCTTTCACTATGTATACTAAAATATTTTGGGTTGATGTTCAACATCTTATAAGACGGAACACTGGGTAATCAATTCAATATGAAGTTCTAAATCGTCTACTAAAACTAGATATTTTTTATTTGTTTTGAAAGCAATGAGATGGACAAAGATGTTGTCTTTGTCCATCTCATTGCTTTCAGATTTTTTTCAATTAATCTTGTTATTTGGAAAATTCCACATTCACAAGAAGAAAAGGGTGGACCCCAAACCAAGCTTTGAACACTTTTTTTCAAGAACTGCACCAATACAGCAACACTATAAGAAACATAGGATAGAATAAGAAGGCAATTAAGACTGGAATTGTGTTTGATAAATTTCTCATGTACCGCTGATACATTTGACTAATATGTACTACTTTTTTTTTTTTTTACTTTTTATTTATTTTCCACATATATTTCGTCTGTATTTGTACCTCTGGTATTGACTTTTTGTATATGTACATACTGGCGATGTAGCTATGTTCTTTACTAATAATAATAATAATAATAATAAAAAAAAAAAAAAGAAGAAAAGTAGGCTCTTGACACGGAACAGTTCCGTGGCTGGTGTTTTTGACGGACTGTTTACAAAGTTGCATCACACTCACAGGAAGTTGGCTTTGAATGCGAAGAGCGTATCAGACCGTAGCCGACCGTAGTGCATCCATGGCATAGTTGTGTTGTGTGGCAAGCGAAATCTTTTCGGCTGCAAATTCACATGGTAGAATACCTAATTCACATATAAATCTTGAAATTGATGATAAAGCAAAAACGAAAATGTTCGCGGGGCTGCCTGAGCTCGGGATATCCAACGGCGAGGATCTTAAAGAAACACTCACCAACTGTACAGAGCCTCTGAAAGCCATTGATCAGTTTCAGGTAACTCCACGTTAGAAGTTTTTTTTTGTTTGCTAAACAGAATTCTCCAAACCATGCTGTGGAATATCGTAACGTTAGCTACATTTCGAATATCAGACTGTGTCCCCAAAAGAGTCATTCTGTAACGTTATCTCTAAATAAACGTTAACGTAACTTGCCTGTTTGTAATGTACCGTTAACGTTAACGCTAGCTAATTTGATGCTCCACCTGCACAAATGCGCGAGATTCTGAGTGTGGATGTAATACACTGTCGCGTGCAGAAGAGGAACTGGAGAACACAAGTACCGGGGGCTAACGTTATACAATTAAGCGTTATGCGACCTGTTGTATTATTATTATTATTATTATTATTATTATTATTATTATTATTATTTAACTCTTCTTATTAGTAATATGATTGTATGGTTTCACCTGAAGACCTACAACCACCCCTAATTCTTAATGGACCGAATACGTTTTTCTTATTAAAAACGTATTCGGTCCATTATTGTGTGTACTGTGTTATTACTGTTTATTACTATTACTGTGTTATTACACATGTGTAATAACTAACGTTACTATTTCCCAGAGAAATAAGTTCTCAGTAGTATCCAAATTGTATTGTGTCTCTAGGTAACGTTAGTAATATTGTGCTTTTGTTTTCATAATTGTCTCATCTGTTTGTTATTACAAATACATCAAAATGCATCAAAGCTTCCAGCATAAACGTATAAATAATGGCTTTAACAGAGTGATTATTTACAATATGCAAGTAGTTTCATGATTATTTAAGCTGCTACTACTGATTCATATCATCACTGTTAAATATATTTGGTCCATTTGTATGCCATTAATGTTTCTAAAAGATGTCCCTGGAGTTGCAAATGTCTTAAGTTGTGTTTTACCTGATAGCCATTTATTCAGCTGGCTCTGAATGACCAGCTACAGCTAGAACTTATCTCTGATGAGTCTTTGATGCGTTACGTGTCTGCAGATGGAAAATGGCATCCTGCTGCCGACCCTCCAGTCTGCTCTTCCCTTCCTCGACCTCCATGGAACGCCTCGGCTGGAGTTCCACCAGTCTGTCTTTGACGAGCTTCGAGACAAGCTGATGGAGCGAGTCGCCACCATTGCAGAGGGCAAGGAGGAGGACAGGTGTGTCATTGATTGAATGGACTTTGAGGAATTGTATTAACATTTGGAAGGAACCAGCTTGGATGCTATTGTACTTCAATCTACTTACAGATATGGGAAGCTTGAAGAGCTGCTGGAGAAGAGCTTTCCCCTTGTCAAAATGCCATCCATTCAGCCAGTGGTAATGCAGGTGCTGAAGCATCTACCCAAGGCAAGTGTCTTTAGGGCTATTTCTTTCAAGTTAAAGCAAATTGTTGACCCAAAATCTTCAAATTGGCATAGCAAAATGTAAAGAGCCTTTAATCTTTACCACATGCTCCGTCCTGCAGGTGCCAGAGAAGAAACTGAAGATGGTGATGGCTGACAAGGAGTTGTACAAGGTGTGTGCTGTGGAGGTGAAAAGGCAGATCTGGCAGGACAACCAGGCTCTGTTTGGGGATGAAGTCTCACCCCTCCTCAAGCAGTACATTGTGGAGAAGGAAGCAGCTCTGTTCAGCAGCGACCTCTCCATCCTGCACAATTTCTTCAGCCCTTCCCCCAAAACACGACGCCAGGGCGAGGTGAGTCCCAGTCGTCACGTTCGATATCTGATAAACACTAATCAAAGTCTTTGAGACATGATGATGGTGTTGTTGTTGTTCAACCTTTTGTTGTTGTTGTTGTTGTTGTTGTTGTAGGTGGTCCTGAAGCTGACACAGATGATTGGAAAGAACGTGAAGCTATACGACATGGTGCTGCAGTTTTTACGAACACTCTTCCTGCGAACGCGAAATGTCCACTACTGCACACTGAGAGCAGAGCTGTTGATGTCTCTTCACGACCTGGACATCAGTGAGATCTGCTCTGTGGACCCTTGCCATAAGGTTAGGACACAAACCGTGATGGTTAATCAGTTTAGTAACACCATTGTAGCACTGCATAGGCAAGGCAGCTTTATTTGTATAGCACATTCCAGCAGCAAGGCAATTCAAAGTGTTTTACATCAAATATTTAAAGAGCAATTTTTACTAGCCCCAAACCCTGTATATCCTGGAGTTGGGTTGATTACCGGTTTCATCGGTCCGGTGTAGGAAGCTATACCGGTTTGATTTTATGCTAACTGGTTATTATATATATAACAGGTTATTATAATCTAATGGCTCTGGAGTTGCTACACTCTCATTATGGGCTCTCTCAGAGCCGGAGTAGGACTTATTTTCAGTCCTAGAGTTTCATGCCCACTTTACTTCATGGCGGACTATATTAAAATAATGTAATTGAAACCTTAGTATATATATGTCTGCAATAGCGCACTGTTCTCGACAGCCTTGTAGTTCACTGTATTTTTGTAAAATATCATTCAGTGCAAACACAGTAAGTGTTGCTTCACAATGTAGACTTATTAGAACAGTTAGGTTATTATCTTTACAACAACACAATAATGTTCAACAATATCAGAATCTATTTTCAGTGCAAATAAGTGTTCACAGATATCCAAACCTTAAAATGAAATAAAAGAATACATACAAATATTAAAAAAAATCATTCCATTCCCTTTCAGTCATGGGCTTTATATATATATATATATATATATTAGGGCTGTCAAAATAACTTAAAGATTAATAAATCTGAGAAAAAATAATGTGTTAAAAAAAACCCAGATTAATCCATTCCATATGGACGTTTGCATACAGATGAAAATCTGGTGCCACTGATATGTCTGCGCTTCTCTCTGCTGCTCTGAAACAGACGATACAGGCAACACAAACCCCGCTGCATGTGACGCTAGTTAACACAATACTCAACAGCAGCTAACGTTAGCCTATCGCTAGCTAGTAGCTGGATTAAACACGGTTAAAATGCTGACAGCTAATGCTAAACGGCGTAAAGTGTGACTGTGTAACAATCTGCAGCTGCTGTCGGAGAAACAACACAGACTTGTTTTCAATGAAACTGGTAAACTACAGCCTCGTGGTGCATTTGAAGTTATTGTAAATGTCCTTTACCATCTGGTGGTTGTTTTTGTCGTTCAACAGCAATTTACTAGTAAAATAAGTTATTGTTATTGTTATACATTATTATTAAATCATTTAATTTGGACCATATGGCCTTAGCAATAAACAAGCCGTTCTTTAATGTCACCAACTGTTGTTTAGTAGCCTTTTTTTTTCTTTTCTTTTTTTACTTTCTTAAAAAGTATTGGTTCAGGTATCGTTAATTATGTATGCGATTAATTAATCACAGAGTATGTAATTAATTAGATTACATTTTTTAATCGATTGACAGCCCTAAAATATATATATATAGATATATATATATATATAGATATATAGATATATAGATATACACACTATCCTACATTTGAGGATAAAAGGCATAATGGGTCAATAGTAACATCTGGGCTCTCTCATCAGTCTCACTCCGGAGCGACTGAGACAAGTCCGAATCCAAGTGGTAAAATCTGGGAAACCAGTCGGGTATTTGGTTTGATATGAAACCGGTTTGAAAAGGTTTACACCGGCTCAAGACTAGTATGTCCTGTGTTTTAGCTCTGTGTAAAATTTTCTTTTATGTGCTGTGACAGTTCACCTGGTGTTTGGACGCTTGCATCCGTGAGAAGTTTGTGGACGGCAAGCGAGCCAGAGAGCTGCAAGGTTTCCTAGATGGAGTGAAGAAAGGACAAGAGCAAGTCCTCGGGTAACAGATGAGGGGATGGGTTTAAGTTCACAAACAGAGCTGTTCGTCATCTGATGAATGGAGGAATTAACCTGTGGAGAGTTTCTGTGCATTCCAGGGACCTGTCCATGATCCTGTGTGACCCGTTTGCTTGTAACACCCTGGTCCTGAGTATCATGAGGAACCTGCAAGAGCTGCTGAGTCAGGACGCCTTACCCAGGGTGAGTATACTGTGCACGAGGATGCAGGTGACATCATGTACAATCACTCCGGCGGTGTCATGGTTTTCTACTGGTTGACATTTGCTGCTTTTGCAAATGTTTTATGAGGAAGGAAATGCTCTCAGCATGTTTGTTTGATCTCAAGGATGTGTTTGTGAGTAACACTGAATGTAAACACAAGTGTGTTTACAAGAAAACTCCACAGGGCTCATTTAATGAATAGGGATGAAATGGTCAAACAGTGTCGTAAAACATGTTAGTGGAAGCATTAGTGAAAAATAAGGACTAGTTTTGATTGTGTAACCAGGCTAAACTAGTCTTCATTAATCCCCCAGCACACTATCGCCTGCAATGGCTCAGCTATGTCCCTCAATTCATGGTGTTGTAAAACTGCGTTGTTTGGGTTGATGGATGACTTTAAAGGCTTACTGAAGTTATAAGAGGATTTGTGCTCTATAAACTAAAGCTTATATTATTAATGGTGATATAAAACAGAAGTCTGAAGCTGGAACCTGCAAATGCTTCACCAATTATCACATTTTTCAACTATTGAGTAACTGTTTTAGCACTAGTAAGCACTGAAGAGTTGACGTCGGGGCTACATTAGCTAAGAATACAGTGTTTGTACCACAAAAACACATTAAAACGAGAAGAATAAACAGCAGCTTAGGTTTTGTAGTAGCTTTATAATAAATAAAACCTGATAGAGCAGGATTAATCTAATAAATGATCAGTTGCAAATTGTCAACTAATACCAATAGTTGACACAATTTAAACCAATGAAAACAAAGCAATAACTCATAACTTGTTTTGCAAAAAAACAATCTCACCCACCAATCTAGTTACAATATTTTAATGCTGCTTTCTATTAAAACTGCAATGTTGTCGTCTTGACAGTCTGTGTGAGCCATCATAAGTCATCAGACATTTTTAATGCAAATATTTACTTTCTATTTGCACATTTCTGTTAGCCTGGAAATCCAGACCCAAATCCGAAAGATTAAGGGTCTGGCACTGAGTAATGAAAATGGCCCAACTCGAGGGACGGCACCAAGCATGTATTTGAAAATCTCACTGCACGCAATTGGATGACACTACGACCAATCACAATGATACACGGGGGGGGGGGGGGGGTGGGCGTATCCAGAGCCCCATACGCTTAGCTACCAGCGGAGCTAACTGGTAGATTAAACTGTCGTCATCTGTTTAGTTCGCCTCTGGCCCGCCTATATCAGATACGCCGATGTGATTGGTGCAGTACGGTTACAAGGGCATGAGCTAATGAGCATCATTACTGAATGCCAGAGTGACTCGCTGAGGAAATTCTAATTGTGCTCTCGCTAGAACTCTGGATATCCAGGGTACATTTCTATCGCTATTGTTTAAATAGTGTATGCTAAGTCTAATGGCGCTTACCCACTGCTAGTACCAGCTGGGCTCGACTTGACTCGGCCGCGGTGCCCCGTCCTCCTTTTTCCATTGCAGATTTAGTACCGCCTCATGCGTGAGGCGAGCGGGGCTGGTCGTCATAGCGACGTCGCAGGAAACTACCTTGACCTAACGCGACACACACAGAACGTTGAAGGTGTGTTGTTTTTGAGTCTCGGCATGTGGCTTGGTTCGCCACAGCCAGAAGACAAGTTTAGTTTCAAAAGAAGCTGGAGGCAGCAAAAAAAACCAAAAAAAAAACATACTACTACAACTATTTAAAAATGGCGGGTTTGTTCAGGACACCCCCGTCTGTCGCTAGCAATGATGACGCAGTGATTAGTGACGATTCTCTCCGAACAATCAGGTTTTCACGTCACCTTTTTGGTATCGCCTCAGCTCGCTTGGAACCTCGACGGACGTGATACTAAAAAAATAAAAAACTGTTGGCAGGTACCAGGCACTTTTTTTCATAATGGAAAACCAAAAAAGGCGAGTCGAACAGGTACCATGTAATGGAAAAACGCCATAAAAGACTTGTATTACTATTGGTATAACACCAGAGCCATTCCAATATGTGATTCTCCACCTCAATTAAATGTGTTTTCACTATAAAGTTCCCTCACACACACACCCCGTTGTATCAAGAGAAGGTTTTTGATTTGATTTTTTTATTTATCCCGAACAATCAACAGTATGTTGTAAAAGAGAAAATGAAACAGAATAAAAACACAAACGTAGACGAATTAATCGGATTTTACCAAAGAACAAAAAAAAGAATAGGTTCAAGAAGGAGCACGCAGAAGTATAATGCTTATATAGTCCTACTGCTACTTAACAATATCATATTATTAAAGAAGAAATCAAATAGACATGCATATAACAGCATAGAAAATTGTAGGTCATACAACACTTACAACGATACACTTACATTACATTTCAATTCCTATATATTAAGGTCTCCTCCTTTCTGTATTGGTCAAGCATTGTTTTCTTAAATCTATTTTTGAACTGTCAAGCTGTTGTATCTGTGTTTGTGAACAGGACAGTCCAGACCTGATGCTGCTGCTGAGGATGCTGTCACTTGGTCAAGGGGCGTGGGACATGATTGACAGCCAGGTCTTCAAAGAGCCTCGTTTGGTACGTACAGGATAAGCCTCGGGTGTATCTGTGCATCGGCTCATCGAATCGCATCAAGTCACTGCGAAAGAAAAATCTTTTTGGATCTTTTGCTTTGACTGCAAGATGTTGATGTCAATTTGTCTTTCCTGTGTGCCTACTCTCAGGATCTGGAAGTGGTGACCCGCTTCCTGCCTGCCATGATGTCAGTGGTTGTTGATGATCACACCTTAAATGTAGAACAGAAGCTTCCCAGTGAGGAGAAGAGTTTGTTGTCATACCCCACCACCCTGCCAGATGCCTACAACAGGTAAAGCACGGCAGGAGGACAGAGGGTGACGTAATATATAATGACTTCATAGCGTTTCAGAGTTACCTTTGCAAGGGCTTGTGTCAGGAGGAGAAAAGAGTGGGTTAGCAAGGTCACAGTCTATATCCACGACGTTCCACTTCCGGGATTGGTCCGTTGCCGCCGGAAATTTCGCCAGATGTCCGTTACATTCCCCTTTATATGTGTTGGAATTTTAAAGGGATATTTCACCGTTGGAAAGATGAATATATCTTTAAATTGGGTCACTTATGTAGTAGAAATGTGAAATCTTTTTAGACATTGGTGGCTTCATGGCCGAGAAAAGCCAGAAAATGTTTACAGACAGACAGACAGACAGACAGACAGTGAGGCAGTCAACTCAACTGAAGTGTGTTTTATTGTCATTTCAACCATATACACGAAACAACGTTTCACCGTGGCTCTAGTGTTGTTACACATTTAAAATATATAAAAACGACATACGAAACAGGCTATATTTAGTGCATACACATAGTAAATTGGCGTGGAATGTAGAATGGTCGGCATATAACAGTCACAAACTCCACCAGCAGTTAGCAGTTAGTTGGATACAAGCACCCCATTTCTGCACCAGTCGGTGTTAACACAGCCCACCTCCACTAGTCTTACCCGGTGACAGAGCAGTAGGCCTGGTAGCTTGATAGTCCGGTACGCTGTTGTTCAGCCATGTTTCCACAACAACAAAAACACAGCAGTCTCTGAACTTGCGTTGGGAGTTTCGTTGAAGTTGGATGTAGTCCAGTTTGTTGTCTAATGAGCGGACACTTGCGAGCAGGATTGATTGAACAGGTGGCCGGCTAGCGTTAGCGTTCCACCGAGGTCGAACCGCTGTCGAGGTCCCTTTCCCCGGCTAGCGCCATCGGGCGACACCGCTGGCTGAAGTGCTGGTCTCCGTAACAGGCGAAGCGAATGCGGAAGTAGCTCCTACTACTGGCCGTAGTCCATTGCCTCTGGGCAAAAAAAAATCTTTTTCAGATTTTTTTCCAGACCCACAATACAGAGATCTCCCGTCTCAGGGGGACATGAGGGAGGGAAGCACGGTCATTCAAAAACACTACCATGTTTCTACTGATACCATGCTCAATGCTAAATCGGTGAAGTATCCCTTTAAACTCCATAACAAGTTCCTTCCCGAGGCTATTTTGCAGCAGCCCCGGGACTCCGTCCGGCGCTTAGCTCCGCCCAAGACGATTGTGATTGGTTTAAAGAAATGCCAATAAACCAGAGCACGTTTTTCTCCCATCCCGGAATGTTGTGTGGACTAGCCAGACCCTCCTCCGCAGCGCTGTGGAGGAAGGTCTGGCAATGCGAGACTAGCAGCTTAACAACAGGCTTAACTTAACTTAACTTTTTTATGAAGGTAAATATGGTGCAAAATGTGAGAGCTTATATAATACGATGTGAGAACTTGCAGAACAAAAAATCTGAACTTGTATGTTAAAATGTGCACTTGTAAAAAATATTCACACACATGTGATCTGAATTTGAAGTCACGCAAAGAAAAAAAAGGAACTGAACTTGTAGAATGATATTTACATAAACACAATGACAGCTGCAAACTTGTAATACAACATTTACTTGTATACTACTCAGGTTTATTTTCCATCACAACCACAACTCAGTGATTACAACCTCTTGAATCTGTCACTGCAACTTCACATATGTGCTATCTCGCATCACGAAAGTGGCGAATCTGCGCACTTCGACTTTTGCAACACTTTTTGCGATACATTTGGTGCAAAACTAATTTGTAGCTGTGGAGCTCTGAGCCAACAGAAAGCGGGGTGGTTGCATTTCTCAGCAGATATGAGTGTTAAGGTACACTCATTCTGCAGAAAATATTGTTGCAGGTGCAATTCTTGGCAGGAATGCAAAATGTGGGCAACAACATCAGCAAAGCAAGCTCTGGTCATGGCCGGGGGATGGGCCGCCGCTGCTACCAGGTGTGGGGCTCTCCGTGTCCCGCTGGAGCTCCGACTGCAGGTCACGGTCGGCAGCGAAGCTGTCTGGCAATAGCAATGTGCTTCGCTACGCTGGTCGATCCCCACTGACGACGGTCCGTCTGCGGCTGCAAGACCTGGAGCTCAACGCCAGTGTTTCAGTTTGACTGTTAAAAAGTGTCTAGATAATTAAAAAGTATTATTTTGGAAGCAGGCTGGCTGGTTAGTTGGCTAACGCTAGCATGCTAATTCCACAAGCTTCCATGCTACATAAATAAGCCGGACAGAGTTGTCCCTCATCTGGCGATAGAAACCCTGCTTTCCCTGTCCTGTTGGCTCAGAGCTGCACAGCCTAAGTCCACAGCTACAAATTAGTTTTGCATCAAGTGTTTGGCAAAAAGTGTTGCAAAAGTCCATGCACGCAGATTTCACCACTTCGTGATGTGAGAGAGCACGTGTGAAGTTGCAGTGACAGATTCGAGAGGTTGTAATCACTGAGTTGTGGTTGTGATGGAAATAAAACCCGAGTAAAAAAAAATAAATAAATGTGTACACGAGTAAATGTTGCATTACAGGTTTGCAGCTGTCATTGTGTTCATGTAAATATCAATCTACATATTTGTGAATATTGTTTCTGTGACTTCACATTCAGAATTGTCTCATTTTCTACGAGTGCAAATTTCAACTTACAAATTCAGATTCTTTTTTTTTATACAGCTTCTCATGTTTTTTTTCTTTGCGTGACTTCAAATTCAGATCACGTGTGTGAATATTTCTTACAAGTGCAAATTTTAACGTACAAGTTCAGATTTTTTGTTCTGCAAGTTCTCACATTCTACAAGCGCTCACATTTTGCACCATATTTACCTTCATATTTTTTCAATGTTTTGTATTGACTCTCTCTGCAGTAATCTTCTCTAAAGTTTGCAGCAGAAACAGCGATGCTTGTATTAGCTATAATGTATGCATTCATTACAGTAGGTTAGTCGTGATTAGGGTTGGGTATCGGAAAAATGCACCAACCGAATAATGTCGGTCCATCCCCTTATCAAAAAACTTTGAGGAAAACCGTGCCAAATTTTGGTGCTTTACGGTAATAGACAATCATTGGGGGTTTCCGTAATTAGCACCGTTTGCTTTGATCGGGACATACTGCAGAGGGAAAGCACAGGTTGGATTCCACTGGGCAACTGTGCTGCCGGAGTTGGACTGTTAAGTGTTTCTTGACAGCGAGATAGTTTGGTCCAGTTCATGGCATGCATACGCCTTACTTCAACAGTCAGAATGCTAGTATTTTGCAAGAATTGATGGGTTTGTTTTTTATCAAGACTGATATGGTTAATTGAAACTTGAAATAGTTGTTAGTTGAAGCTATGTAATGTTCCTAAACTTCCTAACCCTTGGGTTATTTTTGCCTTTAACGTAAAGGAGATCAACCATCTCATCTCATACTGTATAAGGTACATTGTTCTTAATATGTTGGTGTTACATGCAATAGGCTGTGTGTTGCTAACTTCCCAGCTTTAATGAGAACATAGTCTCGCATTGCCAGACACATCTCCACAGCGCTGCGGAGGAAGGTCTGGCCCCACAGTAACGTGAGCTACTGTATATCAGTTAGCTGGATACATGGTTAAACGTAATTTGCTCTTTCACCGTGTGTATTTTGTCCAAAGCAAATCCCCGCCAATAGGTCCCAAAACGTCCAACTTAGAGAGTAAATGCCGTGAACAAAGTCTTTGTAAATCTTAACAATAATTCCCCGAATGGACCAAGCTGGCCTGCACGATCCAAAATATTCCATAAAACTTGCCATTTTCAGCCTGTGATGTTGCTCAGAGGTTCCGGTTAATGTTGCTCGATGCGACTGGAGTTTAAAGTTAACTCAAAGGAAGCAGAAAGTGAGGGACATCTGGCAGAGGTTCCGGCGGCACCGGAACTATACCGTAAATGAACCGTCGTCGATATAGACTCATGAGAACATGCTAGAGATCCGAGACTACGTATCTGGATCATAGCATGACTGTGAGACAGCCCAAAGGCAGTGAGATTTGCAGCTTTCAAAGATCTCTGGAATAAAAACTGCCACGAACTGGAATTTCAAGGCACTCTTTGTAATGTACGGTTTCTTGAATTAAGGATGTTTTTCCATCTCTGAAATGTCTGATGTGAATTGTGAAAAATGCCTCAGTGCGAGCTGTGTGTGATTGTGACAGTCTTTGTTGCTCCCCCTCAGGTATCTGCAGGAGAACAGAGTGGCCTGTGAAATGGGTCTCTACTACGTCCTCCACATTGCCAAACTGAGGAACAAGAATACCTTACAGAGGTTACTACCTGCCCTGGGTGAGTATAGTCAAATGTATAAAATATGAGTCCTAGAATCTCTGAAACCATATTATCTAAAACCCTAACCCAAAATGCTGAAACTTTTATTTTATTTTAACAAAATTGAGTGACATTTGTTTTTATTAACCAAAGCGTTCTGGTGTGGGAGTTTCGTGGTACACTGTTTTTTTCTACATTTTATTTTAATGTTTGTTCCACATTAAATTGCTGTTTGTGTTGTTATTGACAAAAAGAATAGTCAATGCTTCGATCAAAGGAGCCATATTCGACTGACGATCTCACAGTCGAATCTTCGCAGAGGTGTTATGAAACGTGGATCATGCCATTTGGGCTATATAGGGGTTCTCAATGTCTGATTTTACATAGAACTACCTGTTTTCGCCCCATAAAGTTAATATATGGCATATTATGACAAAAATATCAACATTCTATCTGTTGGTATTTGTATCTCATCTGTGAACTGTCCTTTGGTGTGCTGCTCTTTGTAACACCTCCCAGGCGCTGGTCAGTGTTGACAATTAAAGTACCCTAAACAAAAGGATAAGTGAGACAGTGAAAACATGCTGCCGTTCAATGTAGCTGCTCTCATCAGAAAGTTTATTCAACTTAATTTCAGTGCAAAGTCTGTCACAGTACTTTTCTGCTTAGTGTATAAACGACCATACATTTGCGTATGTCACATCTTCATGCCTCTTAATTGTCCCTCGGGGACGAATAAAGTTATTTGAATTGAATTGAATATAGCCTAATGCCGTAAATAAAAATGTGAAAAGAAAGAAGCTTTTAATAAATCTTTTTAAAGTGCGTAAATCGATCCAACCGCCCCAATGACAGATTTAAGTTTCACTTTCTATGATCTGTGACCGATGGAGGAGCATCTTGGCGGCAGAGATTTAAACCTTTTTAAATGAAAAATGTCTGGGAAAAGAAAATCTAAAGTGCGGGTTAGGGCTGGGCAATATATCGATATTATATCAACATCGATTATGAGGCTGGATATTGTCTTACATTTTAGATAAGTTTTCCTGGTTTTAAAGGCTGCACTACAGTAAAGTGATGTAATTTTCTGAACTTACCAGACTTACTAGCTGTTTAACTATTTGCCTTTACCCACTTAAGTCATTGTATCCACATTATTGGTGATTATTTATCAAAACTCTCAAAACTTGTGTTAATATTTTGTGAAAGCACCAATAGTCAACCCTACAATATCGACATTGATGTATTTGGTCAAAACATATCGTGATATTTTCTCCATATCGCCCAGCTCTAGTGCAAGTGCAATTTTAAAATAGTATGATAGATGAGATGATCCAACGTAAGATGCGACAGGAGCACAGCAAACATTATGACAAGAGGTTTGTAAAAGAAGTGTAGAGCGCGTGCTCTGCGTGACCGCAGACTTTTGCTCAGTGCGCTCCGAGTGCCAGCTGCTGACTGCTTGACACGCGAGCACACACCCTGCGTTACACCCCTGCAACACTTACACAATAATAAGCTACTCTTTTTGTGTCTGTGTCCTAATCGGTTGCATGTTTGCACACGAAAGGAACTTGACACACAACCTTATCACAGCTGAATATTTCATCAACGATTCGTCGATCAGTCGACAATAGGCAAGACTTGACGAATCTAATTCGACTATGCAAGTTCTTAGTCGAGGACACCCCTAATTGGCACTGGCACTGTATGGGTTAGCAGTTTGAATTAGAGTCTGGATCGGGCCGAATTTTTCTGTCAGAGTCCGGCCCGCGTCCGACAGCGCCGTGACCGAACCCGGCCCGAGCCCGACAGGCATTAAGAAATTTGCGTCCGAGCCCGACACAGTTAAAATCTCGTTTTTTTGCTCATACTAATGACACAGACAATGCACCTTTGTTTGTGTGGAAAGCCCGCTTTTATTCAGCAATTGTAGGAAGGCATTCGGAAATGTCAACAGATGAGCGCAGCAGCGCACACGGGGCAACAAGCGCACGTTAATAATAAGCCGTTTAATTTAAAATGTTCAATGTGCTAACCTTTTCTGATTGCTTTGTTTCCGAGCATGGTCAGAAAACCAGGGGAGACTCGTTACCTCCAGGGCCGACGTTAAAATCGGGTTAAAATCCCGTTTCTGGTGAGCAAATGAATGAACTTG
Source organism: Sander vitreus (assembly GCF_031162955.1). Classification (NCBI taxonomy): domain Eukaryota; kingdom Metazoa; phylum Chordata; class Actinopteri; order Perciformes; family Percidae; genus Sander; species Sander vitreus. Next base: position 8,200,600 of record NC_135859.1, read on the forward strand.
GCTTTCAGTCTGGGGTTTATCTCGGACACCTCACACACTGTGTACAAAACTTAAACTTATTCCACCAACTCTGCTCCGGTCGCACCTACGCGTCCGCTTCCTCTTCCTCTATCTCTCTTCTGTCCACTTTACACACGCACTGAGCTCTCTTAAAGGAGCCACAGCACCATTTTACAACAAATGCCTTATCGCGCTGATGTGACCGAGCCCGACCCGAACCCGACTCTCATTTCTAAATATCTGTCCGAACCCATGCCTTAGTTTGAATCCTTGTGATTTATACTCCTAGGGACACTAGTATGAAGAATCCATTTGAAGTAGGACTTGCATGACTTGTCAAATTAAGAGTTAGATCTGTGCTGTTCCCTTACAGTGGAGACCTACAATGACATGGCCTTTGGTGACATCTTCCTGCACCTGCTGACCGGACACCTCACCCTGCTCTCTGACGAGTTTGGATCCGAAGACTTTTGTTCAGTTGTCTTTGATGGCTTTCTTCTTACTTCTTTTTCCAGGTGGGCTGAGTCTAGCAGAGCCTTATATATTATATAACTGCATGCCCATGGTCAGTGTAGTCTACTTTATAAAAGTTCAACGTAATTAAAGTACTTCACCAGCATAAAACACAAAGTGGACCGAGACAGACTGTGTGTAACAGATACACACGTATAGCATTTGGCAGGATGGGCTGGTTTGTAGACATGATGGGTCTCCCAGGGACCTTATTAATATTATTCTTGAATCAAAATTCTCCCACATGTCTCCTGACGGATTTAGTTTCTGTCTAAATATTTTTGCAGTAAAGAGAACGTCCACAGACACACCCTCCGGATGTTGCTGCATCTACACCACAAAGTGCTGCCATCATACATGGAAACCTTGATGAAAACTCTCGAACCTCCAAAGCAGGTCGGTTTCATTTCCACATTTAGCTTGTGCTTTGAAATGTACTGCAGTATGTGTTGTAGTGATGGCTAGAATCAGAAAGAGCTCTCCGTAGTCTATAGTTCCACATTGACAGTGTATTTAAAAAAGACCTCGTATATATGAGTCTTAAACCACACTTGGCTGAAATCTTTTAGTCAAGGAGAGTGACTTCAGTATTACCTTCGCTGATCAGTAGTGATGGCCAAATGAAGCCTCATGAAGCTTCATAAATCATTTTCTCTATTTTCCTAGCCCATTAGATGGAGCTCTTTGTTCAACAAAGGTTTAAAGGAAACTGAATTGCCATTTCTTGAGCCTTTTTCTTTGAACCAAGTGCGCCATCTAGTGGGCTCAGAAGAAAAACAATTAGCAAAATATCTCTTTAACATGTTCTACACAGGATTTGGGCGGTCGATATGATTGAAAACATTCTCTTGATATTAAGGATATAGAATAAGGATACTTTACAATATTGATACATATCATTCATATCATGAAATAGCAAATCATCTCAAAATCACATATAAAACACTTAAACTGATGTTCCAGCTGGTGAACTTTTGATAACTAGGGTTGGGTACCTTTCGCATCTGAACCAATACCACTACCTCTACCGGTACCTGGAATTCGGTTCCGGTACCCAACGGTACTTTTTTCGGTACTTTCCCTCTGTAATTACAAAAAAAATGATTTCAGTTGTAAAAGTTATCCCAAACCTATTTACTTAGAACATTGTTATTTATTTAGAATATTTTACACTGACCGAAATGAAAGAAAAACTAAAACTGAAACCCCTAAAACCTATTCAATTGAATAATTATTCAACTTTTATTCTTGTATTTGTATATTATTCTATTTTAGCCCGTTTTATTTTCATCATGACCGTTTTTAATTGCTCTTTAATGTTGCATGTAAAGCACTTTGAATTGCCTTTTTGCTGTAGAAATAATGTTGCCTTGCCCTTCAACCTCATCCTGTCAGTCAGTCCCCAGGGCACAGAAACCACCGTTGTGCCTGCTCAGAGGAAGTGTAATGTCAACAGCACTGTGACTGTTTTCGGCTCGCCATTAATATCATATCACAGTGCAGAGTGAAAGGTGTCTGCATGAAGTTTAGAAAAAACTGTAACCACACTTGAAACCGCTTTATCGGCATTGCCGTGACTCACTGTGACTTTTAAGAAAACTGCAGAGCCGACGTAGTTTGCTCTGTCCGCACCTCTGCGCGCGCGTGTGTGTGTGTGTGTGTGTGTCGGACCTCTGCTCTCTGTCAACATGCAGAGAGGACAGATAAGCTTGCGCTTACTCTCAGGTACCGAAATTAGGCACCATTTGATTCTACGTGAAACCAATACTCGGTAGTACCGACGTGATTCGGTCGGTACTGGTAAAAGTACCGGGTTCGGTACCCAACCCTATTGATAACACTGTTTCACATTGGATTAGTCTCGCTTTGCCAGACCTTCCTTCCTAACCCAGAAAGCTCAGATTGGACAGATAGTCTAGCTAGCTGTCTGGATTTACCCTGCAGAGATCTGAGGAGCAGTTAACCGTAGTCCTCAGAAATCCACCGGAGTTTCATCACAAAGAAAGAGGAAGGTGACGGATATCCGGCCGTAAAGAGTGAAATCCAGCGGGATTTACGGCGGCAACGGAGCAATGCATAAATCTGCATTCAGGCTATGGTCAGGACAGTTAAAAAAAACAACAGCATGCAGCTATTCTTCTGTAGAGGGGAAATGTGCTGTTAGTTTTTCCTCTCCTCAGATATCTAGCATGAAATTACAACATCCATCCATCCATCCATCTTCATCCGCTTATCCGGGGTCGGGTCGCGGGGGTAGCAGCTCCAGCAGGGGACCCCAAACTTCCCTTTCCCGGGCCACATTAACCAGCTCCGACTGGGGGATCCCGAGGCGTTCCCAGGCTAGGTTAGAGATATAATCCCTCCACCTAGTCCTGGGTCTCCCCCGAGGCCTCCTCCCAGCTGGACGTGCCTGGAACACCTCCCTAGGGAGGCGCCCAGGGGGCATCCTTATCAGATGCCCGAACCACCTCAACTGGAAATTACAACATGCCTCAGGGAATAGTATGTGTCCGAAAGCATCCCAAACATCGGGTAAAGTTGAGTCAATTTCAGACATCCACGCACAGGAGCTTAGACCGACACAGATATATTATCGATCCCGTTAATAATTTCAGTTGAAGCATCACGTTGCAGCTTTAAAACAGAGCAACTGCATGCATGAGAGGAATCCGTTGCCACAAGTCTCAGCGTTTGGAGTGTTTAACGAATTGTATGTACTGACACTTTTGTGACCACAGAGCTGCGAGCCAGTGAAGGAGCTGTACACCCAGCTAACGGAGAAGCTGGACGCACAGAAGAAGAGCCCTCCGCCAGCAGATGAAACTCCATCCCTGGACCTGGGGCTGCACCCAGTGACTGTCCCCACCACTGCCTCCACCCCAAGCACGCCTCTCTGAGACACAGCAGAAACACATCAGTGACTGGCTGTAAATACAGCCACCAGTTTGGCTCGAGAATTTTCCAAAAGACTGGACATTTTACATTATTGTTTATTGTTTGTTCTATGTTTTGTTTCATGGAGATTTTCTTTAGTTGTTTATCCCCGCGAGGCTATTTCTGCTCTGACAGTGTAGTTCAGCAGCCATGTGTTTTTCTTCAAAGGAAGGTGTTACCTTTCTAAACGTTGGTCTCGTGTTATTGTCAGAATATACAGAATCTCAATATGTAATTGGGCTATCAGTGTGTTATATTTTAATTTGTATCAGTAGTGCAAAAAACTTGTAAATAAATGATCATTTAAAAATACAAACTGGTGTTGTGCAACAACATTGCAACACATCTGTGCAGATTCAGTCACTTGATAAGAAACACTGAAAATGCCTGGTGTCATTAGAGCTCATTTGGCAACTCCCCTGGTAGCCACACATGTAGGCGCAGAGGAAGAGGAAGCGTTGTGTGTGTTATACTGGGCAACATACTGAGGACAACTTGAACACTGGTAAGATAATTTCTGAATGAGCAATCAATTCCCGTAGAGGTTACAAAATGCCATTTAACCTGCCATATCATTAAGTAAGGGTCTATATGTACAGTGTAGGATATGTTTGCATACCTAAAAAGCTTTATGATCTTGATCATTATATTCAGTATTTATTAGAAAAGCAAGGCTGTAGTATTCTACAGGTCTTAAAGAATTGTGTTGCCATATACTGCTAAGTACATTTGAAAATGTCAAGAAACCTCACAGGGTAAGTATGTTTTTGAGTGTGGCTTCTGTATTTGTATATATAATTATCTTTTATAGAAAACTTAAAAAAAAATAAAAAAAAACATACGAGAAAAGTGCTTAACAAAACAGCTAAATAAAACAGACGAGTCATAAAAACATCAGGTTTTTAAAACAAAAAAGCTGTATATATGAGAAACTGAGAAATTAACAGATAAAAGATGTGGTATGTGCTGCAGATAGAGTATCTGTTCATTTCTCAGTTCCTCAACAATACTAAGGCAGGAAGGGATTTTCTGCGAAGAGGGACCTAACAGACTGTGATCACAACAAATGTAGATGCTGTACAGTAGGTATATATATATATATATATATATATATATATGTGTGTGTGTGTGTGTGTGTGTGTGTATAGGTGGACAGAAAAAGAAGACAACCATACAATATAATGCTAACCAAATGACAAATCTCAGCCTCAAATGGTTAAATAGCTGTGTTGAATTAACTCTAACTGTTTTTAGTTAATTTAGCTGATTGGACCTCTACCCAGGACTTTGTGGGTGTGTATAGACTGATTGATTGATTGATTGATTGATTGACTCCCTCCTGAGTCATTTGTTATGTTGCACCTGTTAGAGAAGGACAAATGACAGCTTTGGTAGAAAAAAAAATGTGAATAAATTCCCAACTAATCAGCCAGAATAACAGAAATCACCTGTGTGGGTGTTCAGAGGCTTGAACAATAGAAGCATCACTGAAGTAGTCTACTATTTATTTCATTGCATTAAAACGGTGTTGATAATAATCAATTTTCATTTTAAACATGCTCCCCAATAACATTTCTGCCCGGTTTGTGTTTTCCATTGTTATGACAAAAACTACAAATTGTGCGGCAGTAAAGTACCATGATAATGGTTAGGGGGGGGGGGCGCTGCTGTACTATAATCCACATGAAGGCAAAAAAAAAAAAAAAATAATCCTAGTGTGAGTGTAGATGCTGTATGCACCCAGCATGTGGACAAAATAACAGGAACACTATACAATATAATATGATATAAACAATGCAAAAAGGCCAAGGTTGAATGTTCTATACAGCTCTTTGACAGACTGAAGATTAGAAGCTTCACAAAATCGTATTTATTGTACGGATATTGGAATAAATTAAATATAAAAAAAGTCGATTTCAGTTCCCCATTTAACACCTTGCAGCCCCACATTTTACTTAACACACTGAATCAACTAAATGTCAATCCTTCATCATTAAAGGCAGAGTCCACCACTCAGCCTTAGCAAAAAGCAGTGATGTGGGTTACCACATTAAGCTAATCAATAAGGTTATGAATTCTTTCAACACTAGCAGCTGAGTCAAGGTAAGCTGTGCTAATGATGAAAAAAAGCTCTGGAGTGCTCAGAAGTTCAAACAGATCATGAATATGGTCTTTGGAAGGGAACACACAAGTAAAAAGGGCCAAGGCACACTTTTTGCAAAAGTTAAAGACTTTATTTAAATATCTATTTTATGTTGAAATTGTTAGTACATTAAAAATAGAGCTGGGTAGTATCCCATGCCTAGCGGGCAGCACAGACAGCCTTCTTCAGGCTTAGCTAGTTTGTGTTATTGTGCAACTTTCGGATCCAACCTAATGAATGAATGATCCATCGTCATCTGCCTCTGATTGGCAAGTACTTGTTGGATTGGTTAGATTTTAGTTTATATCCACGACATTCCACTTCAGGGATTGCTCCGGTGCCGCTGGAAATTCTGCCAGATGTCCCTCTTTTCAGCCGGATGTCCGTCACATTCCGCTTACTTTGTGTTGGAATTTTAAACTCCGGTGGATTTATGAGGACTATGGTTAACTGCTCCTCAGATCTCTGCAGGGTAAATCCAGACAGCTAGTTAGACTATCTGTCCAATCTGAGTTTTCTGTTGCACGACTAAAACAACATTTGAACATACACATATTCCACCAAAACAAGTTCCTTCCCGAGGCTATTTAGCAGCGGTCCCGGGGCTCCATCCGGCGCTTAGCTCCGTCTATGATGATTGTGATTGGTTTAAAAAAATGCCAATAAACCAGAGCACGTTTTTCTCCCATCCCGGAATGCTGTGTGGAATAGCCAGACCCTCCTCCGCAGCGCTGTGGAGGAAGGTCTGGGCATTACTTCACCATCCTAGGAAACGCAAATACTCGTACTGTACTATACTGGAGCAACGTACTGAAGCAACATCAGGTCACTTGGGAAAATGTTTTTAGAAGGGCTAAGGAAAACAACATTTTGATGCTAAATAATATAAACCATTTTTTAAATGGACTCCCACTTTACGTGTTACCATTTATTCCTTACCTACTGCACTCAGCATGTCAGAGTGAACAGATCCATGTCTGAGCCTGTGACCATCAGCACCGGAGCACCTCAGGGGTGTGTGAGCTCACCTGTGCTGTTCACTCTCTACATCAGGGGTGTCAAACATATGGCCCGGTGGCCAGAACCGGCCCGCCAAAGGTTCCAATCAGGTCCACTGGATGACTTTAATCCAGTGGTAATTCATTCCCATTCCAAATGTACCACTTTAATCTCAGAGAATGAGTTATTTTTCCGTAAATTTACGACTTTAATCTTAGAAATTCAGAGTTTTTAATCAGAATATTACCCCTCTCTCCCGGGTCCGTAACATTGTTTTTTTCTTCCTACAATGGCCTTAGAACACTGTCGTAGCAGAAGCAACTTGCAACATGACAAAAAAAAAAAAACACCTCTGTAGCAGATAAAGTTTCTGATCTTTGTGGAGTGGTTTACTGGTCTGGCCCACTTGAAATCAGATTAGGGGGATGTGGCCCATGAACTAAAATGAGTTTGACAGTGAAACCCCTGCTCTACTTGAATGAATGCACCAGCCATACTGAAAACCAAAATATCTTTTCATTTTCTATAACACTGACATCCTGCAGAACTTTGTACAGACCCGTTACAAACATTATCTCATCCTCAACACACACAAAAAACAGAGGAGATAGTGTTTGACCCTAAGTCTCTTGGTTGATCACTCACCAGTGGTCATCCATGACCATAATGCAGGTGAACTCCTACAGGTATCAGGGCATCTACATGGATAATAAACTGGTGTGGAATGTTCATGTGGAGGATGTCTGCTCCAGGGTGCAAAATCTGCACTTCCTGAGAAGGCTCAGAACCTTTGGTGTGAATCAAGAGGTGCAGCTTGTTTCTATAATGCAGTAGTGGAGTGCCTTGTAGTGCTATGGTATCTCTGCATGGTTTGGTAAATTGGCAGTACAGTCAAAGGCCCAGATTACCCAATTTATACAGACAGCATGAAGATCGTGGGAATCCGTCAACATTTCAGTCTTCCGGCTATTTTTCAGCAAACCATAATCAGACAGTTGTTACGCTTGCGGTTCCGACCCAGAACACGGAGAAACCACACGAGACACAGAATAACGTTGTGAAGGTGTTTTAATAATAGTCTGTACTTCAGAGAGATCAAGGATGGCAGAGACAGGGCTGGATAGCTCCAGGACTGGACCGAAGCTCGAGGCGGGCAGGCAGTGGAGAATCCCGGACTGGACCGAGACTCCAGGCCGGCAGGCAGAGGAGAATCCACACTGTCTCACTGTAGAAATCGAGCGTGGAGGTGGCAAGGACAGAGCGGCTAGGAGCTGGCAGAACAGCCGATATCGGCCGAGAAGGGGACATTCTAAAACGCTTAACGCGAAAAAGCTCAACGTGGTTTAATGTACCTAAACAACGATCAATCATCACCAAATTTCTCTCTCATATTGCAGCCTCATAACCACCGAAAACTGTCAAAACATCTAACCCAAAGGTCCTATTTTTAAGGACGTTATCTGACTTTAAGCGTTTCTGCTGCAGGGCAGCGGAGCGGCTGGGGGTTGACTCTCCACGGTTCTCATATGCTTTATAAGTCCTAACGTGAAAAAGCTTAACGTGGTTTAATGTACCTAAACAGCGATCAATTATCACCAAAATTCTCTCTCATATTGCTCCTCATAACCACTGAAAACTGTCGAAAAAATCGAACCCAAAGTCACCGTGGTAAAGTTGGTTTTATATTGGACATTGGATATTCGACACATTCGAAAAATCTATTATGCGGCTTGGCATTTTGACCTATTCATGTCAAAATTCTTCTAATGAACTCAGCTAACCCCCCTACACATTGCACAAAGCTTCTTTTCTCAAAAAACCCATCCCTTTAATTTTATAGAATATTTATTAGACAAAGATTGCGCAAATTACGCACAAACTAATTTGTGTAGGTAACTATGAAAACACCAACTTTGACATATCTCAACCAAAATAAATGCTACCAACACAAAACTTCAGATCTTAGTTTGCCATGACCCTCTAGGGGTCCCCAACACATTTTAAGAAGATCGGCCATTAAGGGGCGCCGTAGCCAACGTAGACCATTTTCGGCCCTTCTACTCAATCAATGTTAACGGGATATTTGCAACGGCAATGTACCACAGACCTTGCGGCTCACGCATGTCGATATTTACTGACTGTAAATGTTGAGACTGTTAAGCTTTTTTCTTACAATATCCCTTAATGAAGCAGAAACGCTTAATGTCAGCTAACGTCCATAATAATAGGACTTTGGGTTCGATTTTTTGACAGTTTTCAGTGCTTATGAGGAGCAATATGAGAGAGAGGTGATAATTGATCGCTGTTTAGGTACATTAAACCACGTTAAGCTTTTTCACGTTAAGCGTTTTAGAATGTCCCCAGCCCGGGTATATGTACTGCAGAGGTGAATCATGGAATGGGCTGCAGCTGTGCAGGTTAAGGTGACCAGATTTCTGAGACAAAATCAGGGGACATTTTCGGCTCAGAAGCGTAAATACCTCCAAAAAAGGTAATGTTTTTATCTTCGTAAAACTTAAAACGGGGACACTGCCCCAGGGGCATCAAGACCTAGAGCTGCACTGGGGCACAAGCCCCCCTAGGGGGGTCCATGGGCATGCTCCCCTGTAAGAAGATTTTGTCTATTTTAACGTTTAAATGCATCAATCTGGTGCACTTTGAAGAGAAATTCAGAGGTATGACTTGATTATTCTTATCTATGGATGGAAATACTGTATTTGTGCTGTAGCCTGAACTATTCTGCACTTCAGAATTTTAACCATGCACACAGGTTGAATAGTTTTTTCTTCATATTTTTGCATTAATGTCACTAGGAAGCATACCAGTATAAATATATATTCATATTTGTAAGTGGGATTGTCTGGAATCTGGTAATATAATAACCATTATGGTGGGATACACTGGCTAAGCAATTTACAAAAATGTCTGTGCTGACATAAATAGTTTACATGAGAATACATTATAATTTTGTCCCAAAGCTGGAGACCATGTAGACATTTTGTTGCAATTTCAAAACCAGATTACCCGGGAACCGCTTGTTGTACCGATGCATGTGATGAGTGAAGAGTTTGTGAAATATTTCACAGAGAGTAATGGTGTGCAGAGATTTATGCAGAATGCATATGATAACATTTCATGTAAGTTCAATGTTAATTTTCTCGCAAACCTGGCACTAATATCATTGGAAAGCTTAGATTCTGGTTGAAGTGGTTGTGCCAGACTCACGCCTTTGGCTGAGTCAGAGGGAGAGCAGGTGTGCGGTTGTGAAGAAGTTGGTAATTTCATGGCACAGATTAACACTTTTGCATGCACTGTATCCGTGTCACATTCTCATTAGGGGCTGAGCCCCCCTAAAGGTCTGATCCTAGAATCAACCCTGCTGCTACTTCATACTTGTACTCCACTACACCTCAGAGGAAAATGTTGTAATGTTTACTGCACTACATTTATCTGACAGCTTTTGCTTTATTGCTTCACGCTGGGCTTGTTTCTGCAACAGCTCATTGAGTATCGGATACAAATAAAACTATTGAGGAAATATTTTCCTTTTACATTGGTCCAGTATTAAACGAGATCGCAGTCGGCAACGGCGAAACAAGCTACAATGTAAGTTAATGACGTCAATTGTCCAGCTTGTATTTACGTTCATAAAAGTGCTCGTTTTGCCGCTGACAGGCTCAGATTAATATTCTAAGTGTCTGACAACATTATGGAAAGGATTTCTAAGGAGGTTGATCTTTCTGTTAGAGTAAGATCCTTTTTTTAAAGATAAAAAGTCCGCAAAATTGCGTTCGCTAAACCCACCAGACTTCATGTAAATAAACAGTAATTTTAGCATCGTAAAATATGGACATTCTAGAACATATCTGAGCAGCGCTTGCTCTGGCTTGAGTTTGCGCGTGTAGGGTGCGCGAGTCAGCGCGACTATATGTTTGGTCAATGTTTTCTTTCTTTCATTCCAATTTCGGAGAATTTTCACAGTGAAAACCGGGGACATTTCCGGGGACAGCTCCAGCCGGGGACAGGTCACCAAAACCGGGGACCGTCCCCGGTTTGGTCACCCTAGTGCAGGTAGCTGTGCAGCATTGAACGGCCACGCCCCTTGACCTACTTCCTAGAAGCCACGCCCCTTGACCACTTCGAGGTTGAGACAAAACAAAACGGACACAAACACAGGGGAAAGGGGAGAGAACAAACACACAGGATGGGGAAGAACAGCTGCCCCATAACAACAGGCCCAAAAATCATTTTGTGATCCAACTCGTGTTGTCCTCAACACCACCTGAAATATCTGTATGCCGTAGCTTCTTGTCGTTGATCACTGTTATATATTATACCACATGTGCACTTTTTATGATGTAGATGGGCATGTGCAATTGCTGTATGAATGTATTTGTTGTCTTTTTTTGCTGTTGTTTTTGCTGTGATTTTCTACTGCAGTCACTGTGATTTCCAATGCAAATTTCCCACTGGGACAATAAAGTCTATCTTACAGTATTATTTTATTTTGTAAATCAAAGTTAACCAGCTTTTTGTTCTTTGATTGAATATGAAAAGTTGCATTTGTATATGATATTGTGAGCAAGTCTGTTTCTTTTCCCGCAGGTGTAAGAAACAAGAAGATCTTCGAGAAGATGGAGCCTCTGGTGGTTTCCTCACAGCTTGGGAACAGCAGCAATGACTCTGGATCTTGTCTGGGGGAGAGACAGCACGTGTCCATCGCTGTCCTCCTGTGCCTGGTCTTCTTCCTGGGCTTCCTCCTGAACACCTTCAGCCTCTGGGTCTTCTGCTGCCGGTTTCCCCACTGGACCTGTGGAACCACACTGCAGTTCCACTTGGCCCTCAGCGACGCCATCGCCACCCCAGTCACTCCCATGATGGCGGTGTACTTTGCCATGGGCAATGATTGGCCCTTTGGTCGGTTCCTGTGCCAAGTCAAGATTGCCCTGCTTAGTTCGCATTTCTACGGCAGCACCATATTCCTCACTCTCATCAGCATCCATCGGTACACAGCGGTGGTGCACTACAACAAAAGCTCCTGCATGAAACGGAAGAAGTTTGTCAGGAATCTGTGTGCAGGAATTTGGTCTCTGCTACTGATTCAGGCTCTGATCTACGCTTTATTGCTTCCTCCTAGTAAAGAGGGCAGTAACAGTCAATGCCTCACCATCCATCAGAGGAACCTATCAGACACCTACTTTGTCATTAACTTCATCCTGTTCATCTTTGGGTTTCTACTCCCTTTTCTTCTGTCAGCTGTTTGCTATGGCCGTCTGACGAAAACCTTAACTCACCTCAACATCAGCACGGCTAAAGGTCTGAATGTCAAGGTGAAATCTCAGAGGATGATCGCCGTGTGTCTGGTGATATTCGGGCTGTGCTTCCTGCCTCTGAACGTGGTACGAACCATGGGAGTTATACTTAAAAAATACCACCCACAAGAATGCCATGTTCTTCTGCAAATCGAGACAGCGTATTATGTATCCTGGATTATAGCAGGGTTAAACAGCTGCCTGGATCCACTGCTGTACTGTTTTGGTTCGCAAAATTTTCGAGATGCATTCCAGTCTTTCAAGATTGGGAAGGGAGAAGGTCCGCCAAGAACTGATTCAGAAATGACTGCAAATCAGTAACATTGTGGCTGCATCTCATAACCCTTATTTGATAGCTCCTCTACTCCTCGGTCCTCGGCTGAACCGGAAGTTGCTCTGTCCCTCCTCGGTGAAGGCCGTCTCAAAGCTTATTTCTTCCAGGAGGACCAAGGAGCGAGTATCGAGGAGGGATCACCGAGGAACTAAAGGCGAGGATACATGAGAGCAGCCTTCCCGGAAGCCGTGGAGCTGAAGGAGTTGCTAGCTCCACCCAAACAGCTGACAAATTCATGTGACGCTTCAGAGGAAAGGACGTCTCATCCCTCTAAAACACATTTGCTTTTTGCCTCTCTCCTCCCATGATTTCCACGCGTCTCTCCCGTGCCTCCTCGGTGGGAGGGACTAAGACGCGAGGAAGGGAGGCAAGTGGAGGACTCGAGGAGGCCATTTGAGAGCTATCAGATGCACTATAACCGAGTTTGACCGGTATTAGAGGCCTAGGATTAAATGTTGACTGTAGCTTTCTATTTTCTGTGCAGAAATGAAATTGTATAATCTTACTCTCAACAAGAAAGCAAGTGAGTATGTTTCCCGAAATGTTTAATTGTTCATTTTATGACCCGAACCCAGCTTAAAAAAACGTTGGTAACCCAAATTTTGTACTGCCAAAAGCTTTATTTGTGCTTTATTTCATCCATTTCTGGTGGTTAACATTACGTTCCCACTGAGCATTGCCTATCTATCTTGCAGCACGTGACACGCATCGATGCATATGTTTAGCACAGTCAAAGAAAAACAGACATTTCTTAATAAATTACATTTGAAAATAACTTAACATGAACCTGAAGCTTTATGCAACCAAACATCCTGACCTGACTTAAAACCTGATACTTTTGTCAGGACCCTTTGGGTTGGAGTTGTGTAGAGACTTCCTTTTCTTTCCTTATAACATCAAATAATTGAAAGTGGTTCTACTATTGCCATAATTGTACTTTAATTACGTGGATTTAACTTTCATTGTACTGAACCTAAACTGTTAAATAAATGTATGATTTCAGAATCAAAATGATCTTGTGATGTTTTACTTCGTCCATAATGACTCACCCACAGCTTACCTATATAGATAACAACTGCATAATTAAACAGCAAATCGGATGTTGGTGGGAATTAATGCACTATAGCAAGTGCATGCTCTGAGCAATACTGTAAGAGATTTGTGTATCATTCCTCATTGTTGGAGAGGGATTACACAATTGCCTCAACAGTTGATATAGCATGATAAAGTTCCCTTTACTGTGCCCTTCCAGTAGAGGAAATCGTGACAAAGTGCCCCCAATGGTGGTCAAAGTGCCCTTTGGGGCAGTTGTTCCCAACCTTTTTGGTCTGAAGTACCCCCACAGCCCTCTTGGATTAACTCACGTAGCCTGTCATCGACACCCGCATGTATGTATTAAATGTATAACTATTCATTATATAAAAGTGGATATTGTGAACTGTCAATATTAATGTTGGTTTGGTCAGAAATGGTACTACTACTACTAAGCAACTACTTGGTGTGAAGCTGAATGTTTCAACCCTTTATCCATTAACATTACTTGCTTTACTAACAGTTCAGCTAACTATTTTAACAGTTTTTCCATTACTTTAGCTAATCATTTGAACTTTAGTTTAGTCCTTTTTTTTGGCTACCTGTTTAAACTTCTGTGCTTGCTTGCTAACTAGTTTTCACACACTCTTACATAACTGCAGCACATAGTGTTCATGTGTAACAGTTGACTTAATGTTAATATGTGGATATAATTGAATCAAATGGTAATTCATATGTTTTCAAATGAGTTGAGCTATACAGTTTAATCTTTCCATGTACCCTCTAGCAACTGCGGAAGTACCCCTATAGGTTACATGTTGCCCTGGTTGGGAACCACGTGCTGCACCAAATGGTTGTGGGAAAAAAATGAAAATACGTCACCAACCATATTACTCTCGGGGGTCGCGACTTGTTGGGCCGACCTCTAGCTCACAAGAGCGTGCGGCCCATGTAGGCTGAGTCCTCTGCAGCGGCCTGAGTTCGAATCCGACCTGCGGCCCTTTGCTGCGTGTCATCCCCCATCTCTCTCCCACCTTTCCTGTAGGCCTATATCCACTGTCACCACAAATGAAAGGAAAAGCCCCCACAAAAATAATCTTAAAAAAAAATAAAAATCGGTTTAATCTGTCACTGGAAGGGCAACAAGATGCAGTGCACTAATGGGTGTCCTTAAAGTGGAGAAAAACAACATGCTGTTGCCCCACCGCATGTAGCTGGTAGCCTACCCTTTTTTATTTTTTCAACATGTTTAGGGGCAAGTTGGCAACATTCATGCCTGAGCATTTGAAAAATGATAGCCTATTACACATCACAATTAACAGTTTTCAACGTGATGTCAATATAAACACATGTATCAGACATTTTGGAGAGGTCCGTGACGTCACGCGAAGGGGCGGGGATAGAGAGTCGGAAATGCTCACGTTGTTTGTGCGAACAGGTGAGCTTCAGTCTCGCTGTGGATCGGGGGAAACATGGGCAAACTTCAGGAGTTTGAGATCAAGTTTGACAAAAACAAAGTGGTGTACACTCCGGGTGAGTCTATCTCTGGAACCGTGAGATTCAAACTGGGACAGCCGCTGCAGTGTAAAGGTAAGAGTCTGCTAACACTGCGGTTATTCCGCCAACATTTGCGCACCTGTTGGTCAAAAGCCGCCGTCGCTAAACAAGGAAGTAAGGGTTTTAGCTGAGATAACATGGGCTGTAAATTAGGCCTCTCACACTATCATTCTACTGTGGAAATAGTCTATGTTATATGAAAATCACTTTAATGTTGATATGATAGTCTCTGGTAGTTATGGGTTCAAAGTGGGCTTTTTATGGCATTGTAAGTCATTTCCTACAGCACTTCACTATAATGTTTCTGTAATATTCTTACAGATTGAATCTGGGTTTCAGTGAGCGATTTGAATGGGACATAATAAAGTAATAGGTTGATTTTTCTTTCAGTACCATAACCCTAGAGACAGCGCCATAAATGGGATTTGTTTAAAATACTGAGATCACGAGTCTCCCCTCCCACAGAAATATTTGACCACACACCAAAAATAAACTCCTACCTTTTTTATTTGCAGTTCAATATTTTTAAATGGTAAATTCACTCAATTAATTGTTACATAGTCTGTAAAAATCAGATCTCCAAATTTGATACATGGTTTTCACTGGACAGTGACTCAGCACACTGTCAGAAATGAAAAACAATTGGTGGGAAAATAATGAAACTGTTATTTAATGACTTACAATCTTACGAAATGATATTTAATCTACAAACCCCAATTCCAATGAAGTTGGGAGGTTGTGTAAAACGTAAATACACAGAACAGAATACAGTGATTTGCAAATCCTTTCCAACCTATATTCAATCAGTTTGAACATTAAATATCTTTGTAGTGTATTCAGTTGAATATAGGTTGGAAAGGATTTTCAAATCATTGTATTCTGTTTTCGTTTATGTTTTACACAACGCCCCAACTTCATTGGAATTGGGGTTTGTAAGATAGAAACTTGAGAGAATGAAATGAAATAAACTAAATACTGGAATCGGCCGATAAAATATCCACCAATATAAAATGTAAACTCCCTTCAGTTCTGAAAACCTTTTTAAATTCCCAGGAAGAAAAAAAAAAAATCAGAAGACATGACCTCAATGATAACTTCAGCCTGACCTCGAAGTGTTATACTGTAGCCTATATTCCTTTCTGTAACCTACCAGTATACTAGGCTATATGAGCCTACTGTAGTTCTTTGTAGAGGCCATACATCAGTGCTTATGTGGTCTGTTGGTTTGAAATCCAACGTCTTAAAGCTTGTGCTTTTTGTGTGATGCTTGTTTATACCAGGCATTGACATTTGCGTTTACATAATTGCATGAACCATGTTTCTGCCTTTACAGTGGTTCTACTCATTGACTGCTGCTCAATTCATATCTGTCGTATGCCATGCACAGTCCAGCCATATACTAGGTTTCAGCCTAGTCTTGTTTAACATGATACTGTGTATGTGCTGGAGCCTGAGTGCCCATTTCTCATAGGCTTTAGATCATTTTTAGTACTTGCCTACTTATTAATTATCGAAGTTATTATGTTTCTCCTTGAGGTCATACTCAAGTGTTCTCTCTCGCTCTCTCTCTCTCTCTCTCTCTCTCTCTCTCTCTCTCTCTTGTTTTGTATCTGTTGACTTGCTGAGAGCAGCTTTTATGTGTTTGGGTGTTTCTGTTTGAATGACAGTGCCTCCAGTCTGTGTACATTCCTTCCTTCAGGTAGAGCGGGTTTGACTGTCAGCTTTTAAGGAAACAAACTCTCTCCCCTTGCAACAGTGTGAATCACTGATGGGTTATTAAGCGGGTTGGGCCCTGAGGCGTATTACTGGGCAAATATTGACATTGCATTTAAAATAAAATATGTCATTGTGGTTCACTTCGTATACAATGGGTATGATGAGGTTACTAATGGACTGTAAAGCATTTGTATTTTTATAGTGTTTTAGACTGAAAAGTTTTTAAAATTTTGGAAAGTTAAAAAAGCATTACAAATGTGTCAATGTGGATATATACTATACCTGCCCACACTCCCATTTCTCCCGGGTTCCGCCTGTATTTTAACCCTTGTGTAGTCTTCCCCGTCAACTTTTTGTTTTTCTGGGTCAAAATGTAAAAAAAAATCCAACGTTTTGGTCGGCTTTTTCGTCACTTTTGTCACTTTTTTCGAAGTTTCTGTCAATATTTTTCTGCGCTTTTTTGACGTTTTTTTTTAAAGCTTTTCCCATGTCACTTTTCCTGACGTTCTTGAAGATTTTCCCTGACATTTTTGTCACTTTTTTCCGGACTTTGTCACTCTTTCCGATGTTTTTGTCACTTTTCTGTGCTTTTTCTGACTTTTTTTTCATACGTTTTTCAACGTTCTCTAATCAACTTTTCTTTACATGCTATACATTTGAATAAAACACCCAAATTCAATGAAAGTAGTGAACTGATCATTTATTTAACTTATGAAGAGCGTTGTATGGAACCATCCACGTGATTTTGTTTTAAAATGTGGTTGAAAGAAACCCACCTTTCTGATATAGAAACTTTTTGCATTGCCCTCAAATATAATTTTATATTTATAATGAATAATCATCATACACTGATCCATACATTTTGTATGTTTGTCTGATGTCACCCAAGTTGATTGTCTAAGAAACGCAATATATACACACACACAGACCCACACACCAGAGAGGTATGATTGACTAATTGCATTATTTGCTTTTGAGAAGGGTTTTTTGCTGCAGCTACTTAAAACATTTTTTGTGTAATTGTATGTTGTTTTAAAATGTTAATCACAAAAAAAATTATCTGTGGCTAAAACCTAAAGTCTGTGCATTCTTATTTACAGCAATCAAAGTGAACTGCAATGGTTTCTGTGGCATCACCAGTAAGATAAATGAGACGGCATGGTCTGAGGAGGAGCAGTACTTCAACAGTACCATCTCTGTTGCAGACAAAGGTACGCTGCCGAATAATTGCAATGCTAACTACAAAACTGATCCAAAGAGTTATTGGTTTTCCTGTTATCAGTATCTGATAGGTGCAGTTTACCACATCAAAGATCATGTAGAGACAAGTGTAAAGACACAGATTAGAGAGCTCTATTGGCCTTAGAGGGTAGCATCGTTTTTTTGGACCATATTTTCCTATATTTCTGTGTCTCAGTGACCGATGGCAACAACAATCTTTGAAATTGGTCCAGTATTACGTGAGACTGCTGTAGTGGGCAGCGGCGAAACAAGCTGCAATACAACATTAATGGGCAATTGCACACCTTCAATTTACGTCTACAAAACAGATTATTATTCTAAGTGTCTGACAACATTATGGAAATGATCCATACAGAGGTCAACCTTTTTGTGAAAGAGTAAGATCTGTTTTGACACTTTTTTTTAACATGAAACATCCCTGAAATCACAATCGCCAAACCCACCAGACTCCATTTAAATAAACAGTCATTTTATCATCGTAAAATGCAGGTTCAAAGTCGACAGAAATAAAATAATCAAAAGCCATCTTGGTTCGTCTTTCCACTGTTCCAGCAATGACCACTCTGGTTTGGTTAAAATTAGTCTAGACGGTTCATTTACCGGATAGTTTGCCAGATGTCCCTCCCCTTCCGCTTTCTTTGCGTTGCCATTCTAAACTCTGGTCTTTTTGGTAAACAACAACCATAACCTCTGGGCTAGCAAGCTACCCGCTGAAAATGACAAGTTTTGAAGAAAATTTGGATCGTGCAACAAAGCTGGCCTGTTTGGTTCTTTCAGGGAATGAGTGTAAAGATTTACAAAGAATATGTTTACGGCATTTATTCTCTAACTGGGATGTTTTGGGGCCAATTGAAATACACACGGTGATACACTGATAAGAGCAAATTGCGTAATGTATGCAGCTAATTTAAATAGCTCAAGTTACTGTATTGTGTGAACAGTTAACTTCATTAAATATTTTAGGTGGCGTTTTCTTTAGCAGCGTGCAACTGTTCCACCAAAACAAGTTCCTTCCGAGACCTATGTACAGATCCACCGTCTTTGAGACAGGAGATTAGCGTCGCCCAAGGCGATTGTGATTTGTTTAAAGAAATGCAAACAAGCCAGAGCGTTTTTTTTTGTTTTTTTTTCTTCTGCTATCAAGGAGTGTATGTGTGGAGGGGCTACCCTTACTCCACAGCGCTGTGAAGATAGGTCTGGCAATACAAGACTAGGTTGAAATAAACCCTTAATACACTCATTTGCATGTGGAAATATGCTGGCTCTATACACGCTAAAAGTATTGTTTATTGAAATGGAGTCTAGTGCGTTAGGGAAAACAAAAATAATCTTAAGGACACTTAGAATAACAACCTGAGCCTGTCAGTGGCCAAAACAGCACTTTTTGCGGACAAAATTGCTGATGCACATTTGCCCAATAGGGTTACATCGCGGCCCGGTTCGCAGCTGCCGGTTACAGCGTACTCGCTCAATACTGGACCAATTTCAAAGGTTTTTGTTCACATTAGTCAGTTAGACACAGATGCATGGGAAAATAGGTTGAAAAATAACAAAATAAACACTTGCTTGTGAGTTGGTTTACCACAGAAAATGTCACAATACGCAAGATGAAAAAAAACTATCCACACACTCAGATTTTAGACACCATTTCTCCCACGATGTAAAGATAAAACGGTGTGGTAAAAATAATTGAAGTACAAAGAATGTAGTAGTGAAGATTTCCATTTTCCACTGTGGATAATGCATGCAGCCCAGAGGCATATCTGCTGGTGGGAAACAGCAGGGTGATTGGTTCAGTTTCCACTGACAGATGTTATCTGTGCTCTCTGTGTCCCGTACAGGAACCCTGCTACAGGGAGAGCAAACCTATCCCTTCAAGTTTTTCATACCAGGTAGGAGCTTCGAGCGATGAACACTTGGTGGGTGTGGGTGGGTGGGTGTGGGTGGGTGTGGCTGTGTGTACAGACAGACATGTCCTGGCATGGTGATATTTAGCCAGTGAGGACATGGCTCTTATCCCATCATTCACTGGGGCTTATGAGTGTTGTGTGAAACATTGCACTGGTTTTCAGTAGTGGTTTGAACCTGCACCTCTTATTATACAAAGGCAGTACTTTGAACTTGACAATTGTAGGTTCACCATTCAATCTGTTACACTTTTGAGCCGCTCTAATCAATAATTTTTCTATTAACAATGGATCCAATGACCATGTGTAATGTCAGCTCTACGGAACTTTTAGCCTATAGCCTGATAAATGGTTCTGCGTTGAATCTACGCCGGAGGTACATGTAAGTACTTAGTACTTACTTAGTAGATACGGACCCTATGCCATAGCCTGACGTGCACCTCCCCAGAAATGTAATTTTATGTCGTGGCTGCAACAGCTGTGATTGGTCCGCTTCGTCGTGGCTCGATGGCGTCGCATTTCCTCCCATTCGTTTCCAGGTTCTCCTCTGTGGACTAGGGATCGACCGATGCTGTTTTTTTTCAAGGCCGATATGAGATTTTGGAATGTTACAAACTCCAACACAAAATTTTGTTTAAATGCTTTAAGCAATTATTTAATACATTTAGAAACTTTCAACATAATACACAGTAAAAGATAGTTAGTGTTGTGGGCGGGACATTAAGTCTGACTCGGTGGTGAGTGAAACCGAAGCAGAGGGACAGACACAGAGCTGTAGCGGAACCAAAGTAGCACACTTTTTAATTAATTAACTTTGTCGGTTATCAGGCAAATAAAACGCCGATCTGCAAACTGCCAAAAAACGGCCCGATAATTGGCCGGGGCCTATAATCGATCTATCCCTACCGTGAACAACATGAAATCGAGGAGAGGGTTAAACTTTTCTTGCTACAGCTTTCCGAGCGTGATCAGAAAGCACAGTGGAGACACTTTGTCGGTACTGGCTCAGGAGCTAATCCTAGTCACTCTCACACTCACCGCAAAAAACCAAATGATACATCTCAAGGGGTTTATCCTAATAAACACATTTGAACACACATCTCTCCCCCTGTTTTAATGTATATGCTGTTTTTAATGTTAAGCACTTTGGGTTTACAGCTAATGAAAGGTGCTACACAAATAGAATTGCCTTTGCCAAACATACCGGCTCTGCCATTCTCTTAAAGCGATACGCTAGATCGACGCAGACACACCTGTAAATACTCACAAGTGGCATAGGCCACTTATGTAGGCTACACCGTAGGCTCTGTGTAGAGCCTATGTCGTACTATGAATCAGCCTTATGTCAGTAACAATATTAACTGTGGGGTAATGAGGGCCAGCGTAACTGGAAGCATACTGTACATTCCTGCCAGGTGGCTCCACCCACTCTGACCTCAGCATGGGAGAATAATTGGAATTTATTTTTGGCTGAGAGTAAGGAGCTCTCAGGCTCTCTCCCTAGGACACACCTTTGTTTGCATTTTGAACCACCCTAGCCAGCTAGCGTCCCAACTAGGGTAGTTTTTGATTATTATTTTTTTCAGTTACCGTGAGATTTTAAGACTTTGGGTTAGGTTAAATGAAAACCCTGTTAATCTTTAAGCTGACTCTCTTTGATTGCTGCCCTACCATTTTTTCCCCCCTGTCATCAGCCCAATCCTGTTACATAGTGTACTCAC
Source organism: Sander vitreus (assembly GCF_031162955.1). Classification (NCBI taxonomy): domain Eukaryota; kingdom Metazoa; phylum Chordata; class Actinopteri; order Perciformes; family Percidae; genus Sander; species Sander vitreus. The sequence goes on from NC_135859.1 coordinate 8,222,010, forward strand.
CAAGTTAATTACTGAGATCTGACATCACTAAAAAGGCGTGACCAGAGGACTTTACCACAAAACAAGTTCGACAGAGCCAGGGTTTCTCTGCCTTAGCTGGCTTGACAAAGCCTGAAGCCCTAATCAGAGATAACCGTATTATTAGTCTTGCTTGCATTGTTAGACCTATCTCCACAGCGCTGTGTCAGTGCTGGAGTAAGGTCTGGCTACACCGCTTATCTATTCTGGGATAGAAGGAAAAAACACCCTGGCTTGTTTGTATTTCTTTAAACTAATCACAACTGTCCTGGGCGGCGATAACCTCCAATAGCTGTGATAGCGAGAGGGGAGGGTCACAGCTTTCTCCCAGCAATGTAGATTCGTTGAGCCAGACTACTATATTATTAATCAGTATGATGTTCACATTTAGTTTGACGTTTACTTGCATATGAAATGTGGTAAAATTCCTTCAAGCCATAGTGTTACTACTTATTACGATAATGTTATTGATCCTGATTTGCTGACGTCCGTTTTACACTGCTGGTATATTGCAGCTATAGAACACCGATTTTAGAAATTTCATTTGCTTAGTCTATTGGTATTTATTACAGATAATATTCAATCAATAAACTGAATTTCTCTTTAATTTGTCAAAAACTAAAGCAAGTTCCACGTCTCCTTCATTATGGGACAGTGTCACACCTCTTGAGTATGACATTTAACTCTGCTGCATCAAGTTTATTCGAGTGTAGAGCTGTAGAATGAGCAGCTGTCACGTTAGAAATAAACGGTCTGCATTGAGCTATAAAATAAATATTCATTTATGAATCTACACAATAGTAATTTTCTGCTAGCATTCTCTCTTGCCTTAGTAAGCGGCATGCGATCGGTTCATTTTGTGTGTAGAAGATTTAAGATTATTTTTTGGGGGGCATTTTAGGCCTTTATTTATATAGGACAGCTGAAGACATGAAAGGGGGAATGACGTGGAGCAAAGGGCCGCAGGGTGGAAGTTGAACCTGCGGCCGCTGCGTCGAGGAGTAAACCTCTATACATGGGCGCCTGCTCTACCAGGTGAGCTACCCAGGCGCCCCCTTTTATGAGAACACGCAGAGAGCCTGAAGAAGAACGCCTTCAGGGTTAACGTAGCAAGTTGATAACCACGGTCGTAGTACCTGTTCTCTTTGATTTAAGGCTTTAGGTAGAGGTCTGCATTGGGATTGGGTTCCCACAGGACACAACACAAATCTCGCGGGAGTGGGCAGTTTTAACGCTGCTGCGGGTCGGCGCGAGCAGTGCAAAAATAGACCACGGGTCCCGGGATTTAGGAGCACTGCTCCTGATCAGTGCTTTAAAAGGCTGTTTTAAACAGTTCGCCTAACTAGGTTTTATAAGAGAACTGAACACACACAGAGCATTCAGTGGAACACCAGCCAAATGCTTCATTAACACTCCTCTCTTTCTTCCCGGGGCTCTCCGCCCCGCCCGTCTCTCCTATGGCAACCTGAGGGATACAATCAACACAGACTAACATAAATTATGTTGCAGGGCTTTAAAGGACAGGGAAACAAAATAAACAAAATAGGCGTCCTCTCTCATTGAAAAATGAAATGAAAAAAACTGAAATTGAAATGTGCAATTTCACATCCTTTTGGACATTTTTATTACATATCTGTGTCTAAAACATTGGAAAAGCTAGAGCACATAATAAATAAATAAATAACACTCAAAAAGCTTAAGGACAATACTTTCTAAAGAAGTCCACTGGGGACCAACTACAATTATTAGATCTAAGAAAAGCCATTTGGTTAGTTTTGATGCTCACATTGATTTTACATTCTTTCGGCTTAGGTGGTGTACAAAACAACTTGGGTGCTGCACCTTAAGGCCGTTTTATAGTCGTGCGTAGAATTGACGGTGTACCCCCGCAGACCCCTCTGCGTCTACGCTGGACCCTACGCTGTAGCCTGACGTTGCTCGGCCGTGGCTTGGTAGCGTTGCATTTCTCCCGACTCATTTCCTGGTTCTCCTTCTCCATAAACAACATGAAATCAAGGAGAGGGTTAACTTTTCCTGCTACGGATTTCCCACCGTGGTCAGAAAGCACAGGGGAGACACTTTTTGTTTCTCTTACTATGCCTCTAGAGTCACAACTTGCTCCGAAGACAGTTGCCGTCACCCTCTCACTTTCTCCCTCGCTCTATCACCCACTCCCCCCCCCACACACACACACACACACACACACACACACACACACACACGCCAGCTCGAGGCACACACCAACGCACAAGTAAACGAAGAGTTTCGCGATTGACCCTTCGGAAACCACACACCCCCTAGCGTTCTGGCGGTGAAATGCACCGCAATGCAAAGAAACGCGTTCAACCCCGACACAGAACTCCGAAAGGGTCACGACGCGTGCTGGTGGATGCACTATAGGTGATGGTTTAGATACATGTGTTCACACCTGCCGAGTGATGTAGCTGAATTGAAAGTATTTGGGGGAAAAAAAGATTTATAATCAGTTGTCACAGTTTGCCGTGTACAGACACACTTCCTGTTTCAACTTTGACACTGTACTTACTGTAGTAATTATTCCTGTGCAATGTTTTTTTTTTTTTTTTTTTTAACCAGCATTTTGGCGCTCTCTCCTGCAGTTTGACCTCCGAATACAGTGGTTGAGATACAACAACCTGTCTGATCCTCCTGCTCCTGTTTGTGTTTCTTAACCAGGCTCACTTTGTTGTAGTGATGCCGCCCAGTGTTCCCAGATCTCAGCAATTGCTTTGGTGAATACAATGTGTGTATAACTGAAAGCAATGATGTATGAACATAAGACCCAAGTTGTACACAACCTGAAATTTCCTTCCAGTTTATAGTTTTTTGCTGGTGCTACTTGATTTCCTTTTTATATTATGTGCTATTTTGTCCATGCTTTTTTAATGTTCAACCAAGCGGAAAAATTGGCAGAATTTTGACATGACATTGTATGTGACTTTAGCCAGTTGTTTCAGAGTTTTTACTAGGGCTGGGTATTGCCAATGATTTCCTGATTTAGATTTCGATTCACAAGGTCCCGATTTGATTACATCTACGGTTCAATTTAATATCTATTAGGTTAGAGAAATTTCAGTTACAACACCAATTGTGCTTGGATATAGAAGAGATTCTTAGAGAACTTATGCTGTAAATTTGTACAAGCAAGAAGCAACCCTCACATATGTTTTATAATACACCAGGTTAATGTTTACATTAAGAACTGACCCACAAAAAGTGTATGGTGGGTTATACATCCATGGTAAAAGGAATATTTTAAAAGTTTGACTTCGGGATATTATTTATTATTTTATTATTATGATCCTCATCCTCATCACTCAAACATAGAGATTTTATTTGGAGAATCGATTATTTTCACCCAGCCCTAGTTTTTACATGGAAGAATCTCCCTAAAACACCTCATCTCTTTTATTAACAGTTATTGCCAATGTTTAAAGTGTTACTACTTTAACCCTTAAAAACCCCTTAAAAAAAGTTTCTATATCAGAAATTTGGGGGAGTTTTTCATCCAAATTGTCACAAAAAATAATTTGGATGATTCCATACAATGCTCTTCACAAGTCAAATAAATGATCAGTTCACTACTTCCATTGAATTTGAGTGTTTTATTCAATTTTATATCATTTGAAAAAAATGTGTGTGTGTATATATATGTGTGTGTATGTATGTATATATATATATATATATATATATATAAAAAAGAACATTGAAAAAAAGTGACAAATGTCAGAAAAAGCTTCAATAATGTGGGAAGCGCAAAAAGTGACCAAAAACTTGGAAAAAAGTGAAAAAAACATCAGAAAAAGCGTCAAAGGTTTTGAAAAAGACAACAAAAACGTTGGAAAAAAAAAAACTGGAAGTGCTCGATGGCAGCCCTTGGTGACAATTTCTCAGACTGGATCTTTATTATTTTAGAGGCACAGAATGAGAACAATTATTGTAGAACTGCAAAGGTTAATCGATTAATTGATTAGTTGTCAATTTTTTACTTAATCAGCAACTATTTAAATTGATTAATCGTTATTTATTTAAAAAAAAAAAAAAAAGTCAAACTTCTCTGATTCCAGCTTGTTAAATGTGACCGTTTTCTAGTTTCTTCACTCCACTATGACAGTAAACTGAACATCTTTGAGTTGTGGACAACAAGACATCTTTCGGACGTCATCTTGGGCTTTGGGAAACACACAACACTGATCCACATTTTTCACCATTTTTCTGGCATTTTATAGATCGATAAAATAATTGATAGATTAATCAACTATGAAAATGACTAGTTGGTTGCAGCCCTAAATTCTTGAAACTGTTCCAAAGTAGAGCATCAAGATTTGTATCTGCCACCACCACTACCGGCCACCTGATGTGTACAGAGGAATGTCAGCAGCTGTCAGTTTGTTCCACTTACGCATTACATTGCAATCTGTGAGAGCACTCCCTGATGACATCATCAACATGAGTTTGTTATCCTAAGATACGGAGACAATTGACTATGAAATATTACCTAATTTTTCTAAAAATCTGTTTTAAGACAGTGAGAAAGTTAAGTCGAATCATGAGAAAACATTTTCTGTGTCTTATGGTAATGAGATTAGAAAGCTGCCCTAATGTCATGTGATGTCCTAAATGACATTGTAACAACTCTGCACACTTTAAGTTTGTATACACAAACAATTAAATCATTTTTTTTTTTAACTTTGTTGGCGTTTTTTGGCACAGTCATAAATCTTGGAGAACAGTACACCTTGTCCCTCACTTCATGTCTAGATACTGTTGCCATGGTTGATTATGATGGGCACTGAAAAACTCAGCCAGCCTTAGCCCTTGTAAGGCCACTCATCTGCAGGCGGTAATTTTCCCAGGTAAAGCGTTCTCCGCAGTGTGACGTGGAACACCACAGAAACTCAAAAGCAACCCAACCAGTCGTTTAGCTGCTGTGAATCTAAATCTGCCATTTGAAACATCTGTGTGTGTGTGCTTTCACTGCTCCCTGCAGGTGTATAACGTCTCTCTCTCTCTTTCTCTTTCTCTTTCTTTGTGTGTGTGAAGATTATTGCTTTGGTAGCCAGACAGATTCTTTTTAAGAGGATGGAAGAATGAAGGGGTGCGTCAATCCAGGAAATGTTAATTACAGAAAAGATTATTGCTTTGGCAGTTTGCCTTCATTTGAGAGTGTAGAGTCCGACACTGCGGACACCGCTGTAAGCACTTCTTTCCAAGTGTTGTTTGCATGTAAACGTCAGGAAAATAACATTTTGTCATGTTTTGAAAGGTGATGGAATAGGAAAATCTGTGCCTGTAGAGCATTGTCATAGTATATAGTGTGAGCAGCAATTCTCTTCTATGATATAAAATGGTCAAATGCCGTAATTCAGTTGCACAGTTATCGTAATTCATTAATTAACTAACTTTTTAGTGAGCAGCCATGCAAGTCTTAAAATCCAGTCAAATAGATAAAAAGGCAAAGGAAAACTGTACAATAACTCTTCTATTACAAACATTGTACATTACATACATTGTATTTGCTATATGTGATAAAACTAATACATATTTGACTTCTTTCCCACAGCCTCTGCTCCGACATCTTTTGAAGGCAACTATGGTAGGATCATTTACAGAGTGAGAGCTTTCATTGACACACCACGATTCGCCAAGGACTACAACACCGAGAAACCTTTCTACCTGCTAAGCCTTCTAAACCTGAATGAAGTGCCAGACATATGGGTGAGACGCGATTAGGTGTGTGTGTGTGTGTATATGTTCAATCCTCGACTGGTTAGACCTGAACGAGGCTGATCTCGGTCTTTAGCAGGGACGTCACTAGGATTGAAAGACGGGGGGGGCTTAGCCCCGAGGCTACGCAAAACTTTCCCTTGCAAAATCTTACTTACAAACTCTAATGTTAGCCTTTAGATACATCAAGGCTGCATTGGGGGGGGGAAATTTACTTAGGCCAGACTGTGCTCCTGCTGAGTTCTTCTTTAGGCTTAAAACTTAACCGCTATCTATCTGCCCGTGTAAATGTGTGGTAAAGTAATACCATACCTAATTCCTCTCTCTATTAGATGAGTTGCAGGTCAAAATAAGACTATTTAATTACTAGGGGTGTAACGATACACGTATTCGTATTGAACCGTTTGGTACGAGGCTTTCGGTTAGGTGCGCATTACAAACCGACCGATTCGTTGGACTAATCCTATTTCATTTTTAGAAAAAGAGCTTAAATTGTGGCAAATATAATGTTCTCAGTGCCGCTGCACTCAACAAGGCAGCCCAAATGACGAAACGGGCAACATGCTACTCCAGTCAGGCATGATACGCTGAACTAGCTCGTTGCAATATGGTTGACAAGGATTTAAAGTGTTTCTGAATTTAATAACCTGATGGCGAGATGAATCAAAGTTCTAGTATGTATGTATGTATGTATGCTCATATATAGCCTAGTCTACATTTAGGCAACATCTACATACTTGTTTAATTTATTACAGCAAAGGAATGCAGAAAGTTAAGTTGGTCAGAATCAAGCATATATAATAAATATCATGAAATAATTTAGTTTAGGCTATGCCTTGGTCTCTCTCTCTCTCTCTCTCTCTCTCTCTCTCTCTCTCTCTCTCTCTCTCTCTCTCTCCTAAAATATCTTCCAGTATTCATTTGTTCAGTGAATTGAAGGGTATACTTGTATAATAGCATTAACAGTGACACTATGATATTTAGGGACAGATATTGTTTTAATACTATAGAGAAAGCAGGCTATATTAATGGTAAAGAATAGAGAGCTCGTTTACACTAGCTAGACTACTGTTTTCTATAGCCAACAAAAATATTCCTTTATCTTTACCTCAAGTAAGTGTAGCTGAAGTGAAGCAAGTAAAAGTCATTAACAACAACTTACAATTTCACTCTCTATCACTCACTGTGTGTGCGGTAGCAAGTCCAGACCAAAGATTTGCGACGAGACAAGATAAATCCTGCAGCTACTTGCAACACACCGGTCTGCAGCATTCTGAAAACTGCCAGTTTAAACCAATGAGAAGAGACAAGACGGTGTATCATCTTCATAGCCATTGACTCTTTGTACTTCTGTCTAACTTTCGACTTTCCGGCTTTTTTGTAGCTGGATATATTATTTGTTGTTTCTAATTATGAATTTGGATAACGTTGATGATAGTGAGATACTTGCTACAGTTGCATTTCGAGTGATAAATCGGCGAAAACAACATTTTATTTCTCTGATTTACTGCTGTGTTTTAATGCTGCCTGGCGCGCTCTCTCTTCACCTCGCTCGTCCACATACCGTTACCGTGCAAGCGGCTGCCCGTAAGCCTCTCTCTAAAACACTGCCATTTCGACCAGTTGACAGTTCGTGAAATAAAAATAAAACAGACTGCAGTGCACGACGACACCAACAGATGAATGGTGTAGGAAGATTGATTCCACGTAGTGAGTGATACAGAGTTTTAATAATTATTTTTCTTATTATTATTTGGGGGGGGGGGCTTCAGCCCCCCTACAATAGGCCTAACGACGTCCCTGGTCTTTAGAGTTAAAAAAAAACACACCAACATTGTTTCTTGTTCATTTAATTCCTACATCAAGACAAATGTAAAATCTGTGACCGTTTATCCATCTGCCCAGCATAGGGTGACCAGATTTCCCGGAACTAAAACCGGAACACTTTGCGCGTGACCGTAGTGCTCGTGCACGCACACGCTTTTTAACATGAACATAGAGACATAGGTCAGACATAGACTCAGACAGATTAGGCACAATTTTGCCAACAGCACAGGTAGGCCTACTGCTCACAACATAATATCATAATCTCAGGTATCTCAGTTAATATTCATGAATTTTCTTGGTATGTAGCCTACATATCTAAGAAATGATGTTAGGACATTGAGTGAGTTTTGTGTGGGACCAAATTTATTTTTCAGAATTAAAGCATTCTTTTGGAAAATGCACCCACTGAACTTTGGAAAAGGTATTTTTCATTGGATGGCACTAAACTAGATAGATAGATACATACATACTTTAATTCATCCCGAGGGAAATTTTAGGCATCCAGTAGTTTAGACAACCATAACACAACAAACACATACATATATCTCGCATACATAAAAATCACTCAGAAATTTAAAGAGTTAAAGGTGCTAAGGTAGACTGTGCAGTGGTGGTAGTGCAAAAGAGAACAGTGTAGGGATTGATCAGTGCAATAGCTTATTATTAACTATGACTATGAAAAGACAAGAATGTAAACCTAATAAATTTTAATTGCTTGACAGAAAAGAAATATATACGTTAAGAATAATGTCTGCCACTGAACACGCTCCTCTGTTTAAAGAACGTGCTGTGTAGTGGGTGGCGGTCATTCTCCATGATCGCCAGCATCCTACTCGTGGTCCGTTTCTCTGCAGTTGTTGTGAGTGACTCCAGCTCAATGCCGACAACAGAGCCAGGTTTCCTTACCAGCCCGCCAACGTCTCTCTTCTTAATGCTGCCTCCCCAGCACACCACAACATAAAACAGGACACTGGTAATGACTGACTGGTAAAACATCCAGAGAAGCTTACGGCAGACATTGAAGCTGACCTCTTCGGGAAGTAAAGCCGACTCTGCCCTTTCCAATACAGCGCACCTGTGTTGGCTGACCAGTCCAGTTTGTTGTCCATGTGTACCCCCAGGTACTTATATGTGCTGACCAGCTCCACATTGACCCCTTCAATGGAGACTGGTGGCATACAGTGGGGCAAAAAAGTATTTAGTCAGCCACCAATTGTGCAAGTTCTCCTACTTAAAAAGATGAGAGAGGCCTGTAATTTTCATCATAGGTACACTTCAACTATGAGAGACAAAATGAGAAAAAAAATCCAGAAAATCACATTGTAGGATTTTTAATGAATTTATTTGCAAATTCCTCGGGAAAATAAGTAAGGACTAGCTAGACCCTCCTCCGCAGCACTGTGGAGGGAGGTCTGGAAATGCGACACTATCTAACTTGCAATGTAACTCAGAAAGAAAACAAAATAAATATATTTAAATGTTCCTTTAACCAACGTGTATCAATGTCAGTCTTGATAAATCCTTTGATGTTATTTCACTGCCCATGCAGGGAAGATGTTCATCTGCAGTGACGCAGCAGTTCACCTACATGCTGGTAAAAACCGGCACTGTGGTCATGAAGGCCCAGACCGACATGAAGGGTTACACACCAGGCCAGATCATCCAGGTGTTGACCAACATCCACAACCAGTCTGGAAAGACCACAGGCAACATGGCAGCCAGCCTGATGCAGGTAAACACTTTTTCTGACCAAACCTGCGAAGAGCAGGTTATGTTATGTGGTATGGTATGTTCATACTTGTGTTGGTGTCTGTGTCGATCTCTTAAAACAATCGCAGTGCCGGCATGTGTGTGTGCGTGGGGAGTGTGTGGTAGAGCGAGGGAGAGAGTGGCGGTGAGTGAGCTTCGGAGCGAGTAGCGACTCTAGAGTCATAGTGAGAGAAACAAAGTGTCTCCCCTGTGCTTTCTGACGACGGTGGGAGATCTGTAGCAGAAAAAGTTAACCCTCTCCTTGATTTTATGTTGTTTATGGAGAAGGAGAACCAGGAATTAAATAGGGGGAAATGCGACGCTACTAAGCCACAGCCAAGCGGACCAATCACAGTTGTTGGGGTCTGCGTCGCTGCGAGGTGCACGTTAAGCTACGGCTAGGGTCCGTATCTCAACGTACCTACCCTTGGCGTCGATTTATTATATTGATTTTATTTGTAAAACTAATTCCTATTTATTTACTTTATTTTTTTATAAATATATTTTTTTATTTATTTACTTGGAGCATTTTGTTATTTATTCAGCCCAGAATAAGCATTATAGGAGCATTATATTATTCTTCACTCGAGCTTCTGCGCGGGAAAGTCACCAGACGCCACAATCTTCGAGGAGCATCTCGCTGCAGCCTGCGGGAAGGCCAAGTCAGTTTTTTTTTTTTTTTTTTGCCTAAGTTACTCCCCATACGCTCGAACGGACCAAGACGGTAGCGAATCTGTTACTGTGCAGGTAATATCCAAGGAGCATCTCGCATGATTGTGAACCTACTGAACCAGACTGAGAGACCATTTAAAGGCTCAGGAACCCTTTGCAGGTGTTTTGGATTAATTAGCTTATTAGAGTGGGACACTTTGAGCCTACAATATTGAACCTTTTCACAATATTCAAATTTGCTGAGGGTTTTCATAAACTGTAAGCCATAATAATCAAAATTATAACAAATACAAGCTTGAAATATCTCGCTTTCCATGTAATAAGTCTATATAATATATTAGTTTTACCTTTTATGTTGAATTAGGGACTGTTCGTTATTTATTTAAGGGGCCACCGGAGGAGTTTTGGGACCTTTAGCCAAAAAAGGCATGACCCTCCCCCAGCAATTCCTTCTGTACTGGTTTGCGCTTGGCAAATATACAGATTCCCATTGTTTTTTTTAAAAACAATGACATACGTGACTAAACCTCTACATTCTCATCTGACGCATCACACTCCCCTGTTATGGTGTGGTGGCCATTTCAGTAGATTTACTCACTAACATTGTTGTGGAAAATAAGCATGGAAACTAAATGCAAACTTCCTGCATTACTTCAAATACTAAGTTACTCCTCTAGTAAACTAGTATTCACTTGAAATAAAACTATAAAATATTGAGACCATTCAGCAAGGCACTCTGGGTAACATTCAACACAAAAACTGGTTGCTATGGACTCGTCACTAGGCGTCATCTACTTCGCCGTTTAAACAAAGTGGAATAAACATATAAAAGTCCAAATCTACACAAAACCCGCAATTAATTAGTAAGCTGACATCAAATGTGGCATTTAGGAAACCTTTATTGCAACCTTGGCACGGTAAGATGTCCAGACATTTATTTTCGTTTTTTACATCCTGCTGCTCCCATCGTCAGCCAGGAAATACTTTTTTTTACTAAAGCAGTATATGAAATCAGATGTATTACCTACCACCATTTAGTTGCTTTGTGTTATTATTTATAAAAAAAACTACCAGGCTGTCTTGGTCCGTTCGAGCGTATGGGGAGTGACATAAGCAAAGAAAAATGGCTGCAGCGAGATACACTTGCAATCTTCTGAACACAGCCATGCTGAGAAATACAGAGAGAGTTGTGTGGAGCTGATAGTCTTAATTAACTTTGTAGCAACTCATTTGGCAATGGCTTGAATGTAACGGACGTTCATTAATATTAAAAAGTTACGCACTAAAGTTTCTAGCGCTCTCGGGTACCTAAATTTGGCACCGTTTGAATTAACGCGAATCGGTCCTCGGTAGTACCAACGTAATTCGGTCGGTACCCCAAAAAGTACAGAGTTCGGTACCCAACTCTACTATGTAACGTTACTGAGTCCAGTTTATGAATCTGCATGTCCACGTGTGTTTTCAGAGAGTGACCTATGAGACGAAGAGGCCCACCTGTGACGTGAGGACGATAGCAGAGGTGGAGGGTGGTGTGGTGAAGGCTGGCAAGGAGATGGAGTGGAAGGAGCAGATCATTGTTCCTCCTCTTCCTCAGTCCTCCCTCGCTGGCTGTGAACTTATCAAGATCGAATATTATGTCAAAGTAAGATAATATGATCATCCTCTGTTGCACTTTCACCAGTATTTTCTCGTGAAGTGGTCCTGTTTGTCATGTTTTTGATTGTTTGACTCTTTTGACAAAGAGTAAACATTTGACATTTTAAGTGACATCTATCATCACAGCTCCTTTCAGTCATACACCTCCCTCTGTAAATGTGGAATTTTGGTCTCATGTCTGAATACCCTACCTCAATTTAACAAAAAAAGGTCACAATGATAATCTCGACTAGGCCTGTAATATTTCTGTGATACACGGCACAAGTCTGAACGGAATGCATTACATTAAGATAAATGTAAAACGCAAAAATTAATAAAACAAAAGCCCTCAAAAAAGAGGAGGGGGTCATTATGCCGCGTTCCATTTACCTTGGAACTCAGAAGCAGGAGCTGGGAATGACGTCATACCCGTGTTGAATGCGTTCTAAAAGTCGGATTTTCATTGTTTTAATTAGCTCTAGTCCGGTTAGCTATTGTTAGCAATACAAGTTGATAACAACGTATTACGCCGTTTTTTGTGCATGCAAACAGCGTAACAACATGTCCACAGATAGAGGTTGAACATGCCTGTGTGAACGACTGATTTAGTGACACAAATTAGACAGAAGTGCTTATAACTTTATGGTACTGCAGCTTTTCACAACTGTTGATACAGGGGGCAGCCATGTTGGATTTTGAACTCGGGCTACTGCGAGGTTGTACGAGTTCCGAGCTCGTAAATCTGAGGTCAGGGGGGCGTGTTTACGAATTTGACCTCGTTAAAACGAGGCCGCGTTCTATTTACCTCGCAAGTGCAGTGCAACTGCTTAATCTCGGGAACCAGCTGCCAAATATTACGCGAGAATTGTGTCTCTGGGTTTAAAGTATTCCGACACCGTGCCGGATCTCCGGTGTGCGGCCGTGAGGGAAAAAAAAAAAAAACTGGGAACTTGCATGCGGTTTATTATATTCGAGTCAATGGATTTCACCTACCAATCATATGAGAGGAAGGCAGCTCTAACTAAGGCAGGGCTTAAATACTCAGGCCTAGTGCCTGATTTGACGTATGACTATTTTAGGGATGGGATTTGTTTTTGATGCGCTGTATTTAACCAATCATCGAACTTCCACCTACCAATGAAACGAGTTCTAGCCATTCAGATGCAAAGTAGGGCGGGTCTTTGCCGAAATGCGTAACGCCTTGGTAACGCGGCAAAAAAAAATAAATGGGGCCAAAGTTTATCAAACTTGGAGCATGTAGATACAGCTTTAGTTGAGAAAGGAGTTAAAAACAAATGGCGCTGGGCATGAATAGAGGACAAGAGGAAAAGGGTGGAGACAGGAAGCCGTTTAGCACTTGTGTCTCAAACTGAGGGAGCCGGGTGCTTGCTTCTGCAGCGCATGTTCAAGGAAGACACTGTACGGCAGCAGCGATAAGACAGTGCTTGCTAGTCACAAAGCTTCGGTCCGTGCACTCTGTCGTACGAGTACATTACAGGTGTCATGCCAAGGTACTTATCCCCGCCAGGATTTGTATCCCCCTGGCCGCGGGAGCGCGCGTGCACTCAGAGCGGAGTTTAACTGCTGTACTTCGAATTCACCTCTTAAATGGAACAAATAGCGACGTGGAAGACTCAACAGGGTTTTCCGTAGTAACAAGGGTCTCATTTATCTACATAAATACGTTTATTTGTCTGTTACATTAAGGCGACGTGTGAATTGTTGAATGCGTCGTTTATTATTGTGGCTTAATCGACAGTGTTTTCCAAAGTTTCCATATTGACAGGACAGACCCTTTGCATGTTAGGGGAGAGGATACACATATCAGGTGAAAAACAGCCCGATATAATGTGTATCCCCTCTGTAACTATTGCTAGAAAACAGCAGACATCTCCATATTATCTCAGATTGTTCACTGTGACCTGGTGAACACTGAAAATAACACACATGAGGACAGGACATACCCTTTGCATGTTAGGGGAGGGGATACACATTATATCAGGTGACAAACAGCCTGATATAATGTGTATCCCCTCTGTAACTTTTGCTAGAAAACAACAGACATCTCCATATTATCTCAGATTGTTCACTGTGACCTGGTGAACACTGAAAATAACACACATGAGGACAGGACAGACCCTTTCCTTGTTAGGGGAGGGGATACACAAAATATCAGGTGAAAAAACGGCCTGATATTTTGTGTATCCCCTCTGTAACTTATATGGTAGACAGGTGAACAAAGTCATATTAAACTAAATGAAATTAAAACAGAAATCACATGAGAGGGCAGGGAGGGACGGGTTAGCAAAGACGAGGAAAAAATATTGTTCATAAACCTGCATGACTCACATAGATAGTCCTATCAGTCGGCCTATGTAGCCAAGGTGCATGTCAATATGGAACTTTGGAAAACGCTGTCTATTAACCCAGACAGCGTCTGGGTTAATAGCGTGGAAAACGCTGTCTATTAATCCACAGTACTAAACGACGCAATAAACACATCGCCTTAATGTAACAGAAAAATAAACGTATTTATGTAGATAAATGAGACCCTTGTTACTATGGAAAACCCTGTTGAGTCTTCCACGTCGCTATTTGTTCCATTTAAGAGGTGAAGTCGAAGTACAGCAGTTAAACTCCGCTCTGAGTGCACGCACGCTCCCGCGGCCAGGAGATACAAATCCTGGCGGGGATAAGTACCTTGGCACGACACCTGTCGGCAACAACAGCTACCGCTGCGACTGCGCCTTCACTGACCGACCCTGATGCCAACAATACGTGTGTGCACGTTCATAGCGGAACACGATTTGTCATTAACGATGGCCACTGTGTAAAAGCTATCTGAAGCCCAAACTGCCTTGACAAAGCTGTCTGTTTGGAATCAGCATGGCAGTTATTTAAATAAGAAAAACAACCCTTTTTTCTGCTGTTTAACTCGCAAAAGTGTTATGAGTTATGAGTTTGGGATTCTGAAGAATGAAAAAGAATCAAACACAAGATTATGTTGTGGGTATAAATTCTGCATATAAATATATAACATTCTCTTTTTTTTCGTCTGATTAATCAGGTCGGTCTAAAGTCTCCAGACGTCATGTTGACGTTACCCATCCACATCGGGAACGTCTCCCTAGACAAAAAACTGCAGCCTTGCAAAAAAGCAGCCACTCCCTCCTCTGCCAAAGCTGAAGACACACCAGCATCGGCCTCTACGCCTGACACCGCCATGCCCCCTCGCCCTACCCCAAAACCCGCTCCCCGCCCCACCGCTCGCTCCAGGATGTCCTCACTTAATTCCCCCAGCGCTCCTCCCGCTGACTACCACCAGGGAGCAGAGGGTGGGACACCGATGAACGATGGCTTCCCTAACAAGCGCCAGTCTCAGCTAGTGTCACCCCACGCTTTCAGCTATGCGCCCGGCCTCTTTTTCCCCCACAACCAGCAGCCCAATGGGCCCAGCACTGCACCCAGTGGGCCTATGTTCAGTGGGTCCACAGGGGCCACAGCACCTTACCCCCCTGAGAACGGCGCTAGCTCAATGCCGACACCACTCATCCTGCCTCCGGACTACGGCACCTCAGCATATCCACAAGGTCAGTTGGCACACACTCACTCGGTACCATGCAGGCTCAGGTCATGAATGCAGACTGGATAAGGACGTACGTAGAGAAGAACAAGGCCGTAATTTAGGATTGATTTGAACACTTATTCGCCATCGTTAAGGTTGCTGAACCCTGGAGCCCTTCTGTAATATTAGAAAACTCTAAAGCAGAACCAGAAAACCCAATACATTAGAAATGTCATGTTGCTCCATTATTTCTGAGATCAGGAAGTGTCGACGAGTTTCAGATATTCTGTCCAATAGAGAGGCGACCGTTTCGACCGTGTGACGTGTGCTTACAATGTTTGGTGCGTTTGACGCAAGTGCAGTGTGAAAGCAAACCAAATGAAAAATGCAACAAGGTACAACCCCCCCCCCCCACATGATAAAGGGGTTTGGATAAAAGCCCTACAGTATATAAATGCATCCCATTCAAAATCCAAAAATAAAAAAATTAAAATTAAAATAACACACCCTATATTTTTGTTGTACTGCACATTGCTGCAGCTCATCTTTTCACCCTGCGTGTTGAGCTCTCTGTTTTAGCTACAGAGTGAGGCATCTCACTTCTGTTCCATCTTTGTTGAGAGTCGCACATGCGCAGTACCTAGGTAAGGACTACTAGCTAATCGAAAGCAGAGTATGAGTGCATGCCACGCTAGCAGCTAGGCGAGCATTATTACGTGCGTTACAAAGTGATAAAGGAAAGGGAAAAAGCCAAAAAGCATAATATGAGCACTTTAAATGCTTTAAGCAATTATTGAATAAATTGGAAACTTTGTTTAACATAATATACAGTAAAAGAGAGTCAGATAGTGTTGTGGGCGGGACATTAAGTCAGACTCAGTGGTGAGTGAAACCGAAGCGGAGGTAATAATAATAATAATAATAATAAATAAGAGTAATAAAACGCTGATACAGATAATCTGCAAACTGCCAAAAAACAGCCCGATAATTGGCCAGGGACGATAATCAGTCTATCCCTAATGCATATTTAACATTATCTGTCAGAAAGGATTCTATGAAGAAAACTAAAAATAATTTCAAGTAGGGTTAGTGCATTAACAATACACAGGTTTACATAACATTTCTACTTTTTGACACTACCATTATAATGGAGAGCAGAGTAATCGTCATTTATTTACAAGGTGCGTGCGAGCGTGCGTGGGAGTGATCTGTCAGTGCCTAAAAATTTAAGAATTGCCACTCACCTGCATCACCAGCTGATGACATCACATTTGGGGTGTGTGTGTGTGTGTGTGTGTGTGTGTGTGTGTGTGTGTGTGTGTGTGCGTGCGCGTGCGTGCGTGCGTGCGTGCGTGCGAGCTGACCTGACGGTAACTGTCTGTTACAGAGGCACCTCCTTCTTATGATGTGAGCTGCAACACATGAAGTGGATAAAGAACCAGCAACCTTCCACCAGAATGGCGATCAGTTCACTCTGATATGAAACTAAATGTTGTCCTGCCATTTAAAAAAGAAAAAAAAACTTGGTATTATGAGGGTGTTTTATCTTTTCATAATGTAACTCTGCTGCCCCGTGAAGTACCCTCACTAATCTAACGGGAGTTATTCTCTCCTTTTTGAACAAGTCCATATCTGTCCTTTTTTTGGTACTAAGTGAAAGGTACACTTACAGTAACAGGAGTCATGTTCTTAGTTGTGGCTTATTTAGAAATCCCTCAGATGGCATCTGTGATGTCAAGGTTGAACGTTTTATGTATGAAAGCCTGTGCAAAACAAACCCATCTCCTCTGGTATTTTGTCCAATATCCTCATTTCTTTAGAAGCCAAATAAGAAATTATGTTTTTTTTTATTATTATTGGAAACGGGTGAAATCATCTTTATTCTTCTGGCAAATTTTTCATTTAGTTTGTGTTTGAAATTTAAGACTGGATTAAACACTTTATTTAGAAAGATGCCTTTTAAATGTTGATGATGATAATGAACAATCCCGATATTGCTGTTGCAAGTTGTCTACATATAGCTTTTTATATAATGCTAAGAAGATTAGCCTCTTAAGATTTCTTCCCTTTTATCATTTGCGACATTCATGTTCTTGAACTGTTTTAAAATTACTGTTATTATGTTGACTTCCTTCAAGAAATGGTGATGTTTAGTGTGTTCTCTGCCCTGCTGAATGTCTGTTGGTTCTGTATATGCCATACATCCCTTCTCCGTCTCATTGATTGTATTACAACAGTTGCGCAATAATGCAACAGCACTGTGATTTGAAGTTTTCTTTGGTCCTTCCTGATGTCGTTTGCATCCTCTATCTTAATTATAGAATTTTTGTGAATAAGCTTAACATTTTTACATTTTTTTTGAGACATATTGTATACATATATTATTCATCTTTATTTGACAGTGTAGTAATGGAAGAGAGAGAGAGAGAAGGGTATGAAGGCCAGAGTTGAGGCCCGGACGTTGTGGTTATTTGGCATGTATACAAATAAATGTGCTGTAACCACTCAAATACCAAGGCTACCATTTAATATGTATATACATATTTATTGTTTTGAGTGTTTTCACCTGCTGTCTGGATTTTAATAAATTTGTTAAAACCACTTGCGTCAAACTGTTTCATATGTCTGACTCTGGCAGTGGGAGGTTGTTTCTGTTCTTATTTCATAAACGCCCAATTCTGCTTTCGGATGCCGTTACATTAGTTGTAGCTTTTAAAGGGATGTAACCTTCCTAATTGATAATGTACATATTAGTAGCATGTCTGTACATGTTAAGGTTACTTGATTGCAAAAAATAGTGGTTGTGTTTGCCAAGAATGTGTGTAGAATTGGAGAGGATTTTTTTTCATGTAAGAGAACAGACTCAAACCTCCAATACTGCCTGCTGGAAACATAAAAAAACTAAAATCAGCCTGTAATATCACTGATGGGTTTCATACAATCAATGTAACTAGAATCGGAATCAAATGTATTTGTAAGTATACAATAGTATACTGACGCCTGAAGGAAGTACTTAACAGTTGTCTGCAGCGCTCAAAGTACTTCCACAGATTGATATCATATATATCGCATATATACGTAAACAATACACATATATAGCTAAACAAAAACAACAAAGCTGAGACAGAAATAGCTAAAAATGCACAGGCAAGAGGTAAAAATGTATATATCATTTTCTGTTGCTTTATATTTCTACTTCTACTTTTCTGAGGAAATATTACTTTTTACTCCAATTCATTTCTTCTGGATCCATTAAATAACTGGCCTTTTAAAAATAAAAATCTGCCTGCCTCTATGGAAATTTAACATAGGGGTGTGTATGCTTATGCCCCCTGTATTTTAAGGAAGAACATTTATTTACGATACATTATTCATTCACAAAGAAAATTGGTGTCTTTAAAGGTTGGATTTTAAAAAAAATGACAAAGTGGGTAAAGGCAAATGATAAAACAGCCAGTAAGTCTGGTAAGTTCAGAAAATTACATATTATTATTAATATTAATTACAATTACATATTAATGCGCCCTTTAAAACCAGGAAAAGACAACACTTATGCCATATTACAATTCCCCAAATCTAAGACAATATCTAGTCTCATATATCGATATGTCAATATATTGCCCAGCCCTAGACCAGACTCCAAAGCAACTTTTTTCCTGATGTTGTCTCTACAGTGATATGTGTCCTTCTTTTATGTCCTAAGATGCTTCGTTGATCTTCTGTTTATGTTTTTATGTTGATTTTTAGGATATTTTTATTTTACTGTTACATGTTTTGTGTTGTGAAGGAACAGATTGTAGCACTATAGCTACTATAGCTGGTAACACTCCCAAGAGAAATTTCCCCTCGGGGACAATAAAGTGTATTCTATTCTATTTCTGAAGTGAGACTCCTCAACTCCTCTTCATCCTCCACACTCCACCATAAAAATGTACTTTTGTTTTCCTTGTGTGACATAAAGGGGACTACAACTGCATTTCGGTGGGACACCAGGGTGTTGTACAATGACAATAAATGACCCTCGAACCTTTTCATCACATCAGTCACAGTGAACATTTGTACATACTGCACAGATGTGGTAAAACTCCTCTCACTGGCCAAGACAGAGCACTGCTGACACATGCTGAGGATAGACTGAATTGTACCGTTTTTATACAAATGTAGATTGTATGAATCTCCTCCTGTGTTTAAAACAGTTAAAAGTATTTGGTTGTTTTCTAAAAATCTTTCTTTAGAGGTAAACAGTCTATGTTTTGTACTCTGATTTGATATGTATTTCAAGTGGTCCCATTTCAGTTTACATGACAATTTCACTAACAATTTTGGGTGTTTTCTGTTCTCCTTTGTCACCCTATATTTATTTCTTAATGTATTCTTCTTAATCTTTCATAATGACATGATCTATGACGCCTGTTCAAACTTTAGTTTACAGTAAAGAAAGGTCATCAAAAAAATTAAAAAAGGCTCCATTACTTTCGAAATAATATTTTTGTGCGTAGATATGTACCATTGCGTAATTGAAAAAGCGCTTAAAGAAAAATATATTAACAGATGTGAAAACATTATTAAAAGTTATATATATATATATCCTGACAGAATCAAATTATTGTATAAAAATCATGTACAGTATATAGAATGAGATGAGTGTATCAATTGCCAGCAAAGAGTGGAACAGTGGCGGTTCTAGACCATTTCAAAAGGAGGGGCCAGGCTGGGGCCACATGCCATTTTAGTGGAACATACCACCATAATTTGTTTATTTATTTAGAATTCCCCTCACAAACAGTCAGTCATCTCACTTCGTAAACATACATTGTACATATAAAAATACCAACCCGGTCTCACGCCAGTTCGTAAATAGTCACGTTATTTTTATTTATTGATTCGTGTACAGGTCACGATTTTCTCGTTTATTTTGTGTACAGGTCACGATTTTCGAACGTTACCATTTCACGAACTGCCATGACACACTGGGCTGCTCAACGGGGAAATTAAATGCCACACGTCGGCGACTACAACGGGACGGACCACTACATAGGGACGCGATCCCTGGGCGCAGGGACGCGATGCGCGGTCTCTGTGGCACGCAACAACGGGGACATGAAACGCCACAACAACGGGACGGTTAGGAAAAGAAAAACTGGGAAAGTTTCACCCATCCACCACCCCGACCAACCCCCCTACGCAGATTTTCTGCTTTTCATACTACTCCCTACCGTTGTCGTGTTGTGATCACGAAATATGCTTCCCATTCATAATTACCACACGTAAAAAACGACATAATCGTGTCCTGTTCAAAAATCAGTAGATTCAATTACGTAAACATTTCACGAACTGCCATGAGACTGGGCTGAAAAATACATATGACATAATATAAAAGTAAAATAAATTGGAAAATAATCTTTTGACGGTGACAGACTTACAAACTTCACTAAAAGTGGTCACAACAAGAAATAGTTCTGAGTAGATATTAGTTATTAGTTACCAATTTAAGAGACTCAAAGCGCATATTTATAAATTTCAATTAAGAATAGTTTAAAACGGGATTGATTTAGAGAATTTAGCTCTGTGAATATGGACTTACCTGATGAAACAAAAAAGATTTACAATATTACACAGGTTCCTATCTTTACATTCGAAATAGGTGATAACATTTTTCTCTTCCACAGTGATTGTATGTGTTCTTTTAAATACTATGCAATTTTCAAAGTCTTTCCAGAATGTAATACAGAATGAACAACCATAAAAAAAAACGAGTTAAAGATTTTTGTTCTGTCTTACAAAAGGTAGGCTACAATTATAACCCCCTTCTCTATCAAAAACTAACTTCTGAATAGTACCTGTTAGGGACCGTTTGTTATTTATTTAAGTGGCCACCGGAGAAGTTTTGGGACCTTTAGGCTAAAAAGACTTGACCCTCTCCTCACCAGTAATAATTTTTCTATGACCCTACAAAATGATTTGAAAAAGTGGCATGACCTTCCCCTTATATGCTAGTTTGCGCTTAGCAAAGCTATACAGATGCCATTTGATTTTTTTTACGGCCATAACATACACACTTAACCTCTGCATTCTGATCTTACGCATCACACTCCTCTGTTATGGTGTGGTGGCCATTTCAGCGGTGCACACTTCCTGCATTACTGCATTACTTCAAATACTAAGTTACTCCTCTAGTAAACTAGTATTCACATGAAATAAAACAATAAAACATTGAGACCATTCAGCAAAGGACACTGGGAAATAACAATTCACTGGTTGCTATGGACTCGTCACTAGGCTTCCTCAGTCACTGTATATTTTAGCACGTAGGTAAAGCTGCCGAAGCTGAACATTATATTCCAAAACATATATGTTTATTTTTAAAGCAGATTTTAAATTACATTGTAACAATTTAACAGTTCGCCCTTATGAAATCCAATCGCGGCACGGCTGTTTTGTAACGCGCCGACACTTGCAGTCAACCTGGCCCTCCACTACATCCTTCGGCACCTGGACTCCGCAGGAACCTACGCCAGGATGCTGTATGTGGACTTCAGCTCTGCCTTTAACACCATCATCCCGGCTCTGCTTCAGGAGAAACTCTCCCAGCTTGGTGTGCCTGACTCCACCTGCAGGTGGATCACTGACTTCCTGTCTGACAGGAAGCAGCATGTGAAGCTGGGGAAACACGTCTCCGACTCACAGACCATCAGCACCGGATCACCCCAGGGCTGCGTTCTTTCTCCTCTGCTCTTCTCCCTGTACACCAACAGCTGCACTTCCAGTCACATAGTCTGTCAAGCTTCTGAAGTTTGCGGACGACACCTCCCTCATCGGACTCATCTCTGATGGTGACGAGTCCGCCTACAGGTCAAAGGCTGACCACCTGGTGAAGTGGTGCAAGCAAAACAATCTAGATATCAATGCTCTAAAGACAGTGGAGATGGTTGTGGACTTCAGGAAGAACCCAGCCCCACCTGCCCCCATCACCCTCTGTGGCTCCACAATTGACACTGTGGAGTCCTTCCGCTTCCTGGGAACTACCATCTCCCAAGACCTCAAGTGGGAGCTGAACATCAGTTCCCTCGTCAAGAAAGCACAACAGAGGATGTACTTCCTGCTGATGAACGATGTGACAGTTATCGAGACTTCGTATCACTTTTATTATTTTATTATTAAAGCTAACTCCTCTTATATCTTCCCCTCGATAACCCTCGTTCTACTATGCCCTCTTCTGCCGTACAGTTAACATCAGTTACTGTCAGCGGAGCGGATGTTTTGGCCTATATTAAAAGGAGATACTTTCCTGTTTTAAGTTTATTATAGAGACACACACACCCATACTAAAGGGTCCTCGCCTGGGTCAGGGAACCCGAAGGCGAGGCAAGAGACTTTGATTAACACCCTAGATTTCCCCTTGTTCACGGGCGTTTTAACCTCCTATACAGAAAAAGTATTGCCCGAGGAAAGCTTCATAACCATATGATTTTCAGTAATACTCACAGTTTAAAGCTGCTCTTTGCGGAATCACCAAAAGCTCAAATCTGCTGAAAAATGCAGTCTCCGATGAGTTGAGAGGAGACTTGCTGTCAAAATCGGTCCCCGCTGGGTTGCAACTCACCCAGCAGTTAAAGAGGAGTCAAAACTGCCTCCCGTACCGCTTGGCAGGGTTGAATAAAAAGAGGAAAAAATAAAAGTCTTCCAAAAAGGCACAAAACGAATACGCAGGTTTTGTTCCCTAGTCCAAACTTGAACTCAGGTATTTTTATTTTAATTAAAGCAGAAAGTTAAAAAAGGCAAAAAGCTAAACAGAAAGAAAATGAACAAAAATGCACTAAGTCCCTAACAGAGTGAAATGAATGCTAATATACGGGGGTCCTTGCGGTACAGGATGCCCCAAAAAGAACCAACCAACTCGTGCCTGTCGGCGAGTTACCTCTATATATACATACATTGACCGGTTTCCTAGCCCAACACGAGCTCAGGTATTTTTTTATTTATTTTAAAAAGAAAAGCAAAGCTAACACAGCAGTGTAAAAGTAAAATGCACTACACTCAAAACCAATTTGATTCTATGAGTTTCCCTCCGAGTGCTGAGAGGTTTAATAAATCTTTTAAGTCCCACTGCCCGAAGGCACGAGGTACCCTATTCTGTCCCTAAGTGCCATACTCCATACCGGATAGGCTCGACAAGTGTTCCCTCCCAATTGGAGGCCCTGACCCTCTGTGCTGTGAGCACGAGGAATCTGGTCCTGCCCCAAAAAAAGAGGGCGCTTTGACTTGCAAAGCTTCTCTTTTATACACAATTCATCTCCCTCCCCTCATAGACGCAGCTCGTGGGTATTCACTCTAATTTCATCTTTTTTGCAAGGCAATACACCAAAAGCTTACAGGAAACACACCACGTGCCATACAGGATATGCAGCTGGGGTTCAACAGTTTGTGGTCGGCTGAAGCCTGTCATTCGGTCCGCAGAGAAGATGATTGGCTGCAATCTGCCGCCGCTCCAGGACCTATACGCCACCAGGACTCTGAAGCGTGCTGGTAAGATTGTGGCCAATCCCTCCCACCCCAGACACAAACTCTTTGAGACACTCCCCTCTGGCAGGAGGCTGAGGTCCATCAGGACCAAAACCTCACGTCACATGAACAGCTTTTTCCCCTCCGCCACTAGCCTTATTAACAAGGCCCGGAAACCACCCTGACTCTCCACCCCTGGCTCTTCATGCCACTGTTCTCTCTCTGCTGTAATGCTCCTTGCTCTTTATTTATTTTATTTTTTTATTTCTATCTTTATTTTTAATTTAATACATACTGTGTACATACACTTATACTTATATTGTTTATACCTATACTTTTATTGTTTAATATTCCATCTAGAGAATGTGTGACGTGCACCAACAACACCAAAACAAATTCCTTCTATGTGTTAAAAAACATACATGGCAATAAAACCCTTTCTGATTCTGATTCTGATTCTGAGATGCCTCTCCAAACGGAGAAACGAAGCACAGTCACACCATAAAACGTATTTTGCCGTAATCCAATGACACGGAAAAAAAAAGTAATCCACAGCGATCAGGAGATCCACAAGAGTCATAGTGTATCCAGCAAGGCCTACGCGTGTCACATTCACCAGTCAGCTCCAAACAGGTGAACGAGGCCTCTCCACTTCGCCGTTTAAACAAAGTGGAATAAACGTATAAAAATCCAAATCGACACAAAACCCGCAGTCAATTAGTAAGCTGACATCACATTTATATACATGGCATTTAGGAAACCTGTATTGCAACGTTGGCACGACAATGTCCAGACTAGTGCAACAGTAACTTTCGTTTTTTGCGTCCTGCTGCTCCCATCATCAGCCAGGTTATATTTTTTTTACTAAAGCAGTATATGAAATATGATGTATTACCTACCACCATTTAGTTGTTTTGTGTTATTTAAGATATTTATAAAATATCTGGTCATGCCAGATATAATTATTCCACTCATTTTTTAAACAATGCAATTACCCGTTTCAGCCACCAGGGGAGCAGTGCTGCCCCTGCCACCCAGCAAACTCATGGGTCAGACTCATCTGGTAGCGAAGGAGGCCAGAGACTAAGAGTTACATGAAAAAATATGCACCAAACAAGCCACTTTGAAATGTAGCTGTTTTCATGAATACAAAAGTTGGGTGACCCCCCCCCCCCAGACTAAAAAATGTTGGATGACTCTCCCCTCAACAAAGAATAAAAAGACATGACCCTCCCCTATTTTCCTCCGGTGGTCCATTCCATAAATAAATAAAATAAACGGTCCCTTAGTAGTCTGTTTTTAGCATTATACATGATTTGTGCAACTTGAAATTCAACTAGGTCAATGAACTTTAAAACTTTGGAATGTAAAAACGGTAAGTTGGTGTGATCATAATATCCTACTTTATGAACTGTTCTTATGGCTCTTTTTTGTAGTGTGATCATTGGTTGCAGTGTGCTTTTAGGTGTTCCCCCAGACCTCCACACAGTAATTTAAATAAGGTAAAACCAGTGAACAATATAGAATATGCAATGATTTGTGATCCAATACATGTTTTGCCTTACTCAGGACTGAGATGCTCCGTGACACTTTAGATTGAATGTGTTTTCTATGAGGTTTCCAGCAAAGCTTGTGATCTATAATCACACCGAGAAATTTATTTACATACACTCTTTCAATAGTCACACTATCTATCTTAACATGCACTTGATTATTTGACTTACAAACTTGCAAATCCTCACCAGTACAAATAATATTTCTGTCATCTGCAAATAAGACAAATTTTTGAAATTCTGATGTTTTACATAAGTAATTTATGTATAGAATATAAATAATTGGCCCCAACACTGACCCCTGGGGGACACCACGGGTTTGAACGGGTGGTTTGACAAAATAAGCATTGCATAGTGTCAGTTTGGCTCTGGGTAATTGTGATTTCCAAATTATACAACTTAAACACACATGTTCAAAAATGATAAATGAACAATAAATCATTACGTTTCAAGTAGTGACAAACCAAAGCAAGTTTATTCTGACCGAAAAAGTTAAGCGTTAGCTTATTACAACTATGACTGTTTTCATTCATTATTTACCATTTCCCCCCATCTTTGGTTTTCCTGGTGTCCCTGTGTAATAATGCTTGTATAACCTCAACCCTGTTATGTAAAATCAAGTTAGATACATCACTAGCACTAGACTACTGATGTTAAAATAAACAGTACAAACAACTGCAAATATGATATATTCAACAATTATACAACTCATTAAGCACAATTACTCAATGAATCCAGAATAAAGCCATTATCCTTTTATGTTACTGTGCTTGTGACTCACGACCAAACGTTAGCGATTGGTTGTGGCAGATCCAGAGTGGCTCTGGGCAGATCCAATAGTTTTAAACTTCAACAGAGTACCCGCCTTCAAGGAAGTTAACACTTGTCAATGGAGAGTGGCCAGACTCTGTACAAATGAAATGTTCGAGAGTCTGGTAGGACCAGGCTAGGTAGACCTCAGATCAGCTGGAGATCAGAGCCCTGTGGCCGTCCATGGTTATGAGATCAAGCAGGTGTCCTCCTTTAAATATCTAGGAGTTTATATTAATAATGACCTGAGCTGTTCTGAGGGTTCTTGGCTTTGATGGCCTTGATGAACAGCTCCAGGTCGGTGCGGTTGTAGGCCATCACAGCCCCAGCTAGAGCCGACTTAAACACAGCATACTTGCAGTGTGACGCTGTGCGTATGGCTGTGTCAAACCGGAGGATCCAGTGGAAGATGTCCAGACGCACAACCATACCACTGTCCACCCAAGGCTGGAACAAAGTCTCTGTCCCTGTTGGTCCCTGTGCACGGCAACACCCATGGAACCTGTCCATGACTCCACGGCACATTGGTTTCAGCTTCTCGGTGGACTCCTCACAGGTTAGCACAAACAAAACTATCTGGGAGTGCTTGTTTCTGATGCTGGTGAACCACTCAGCTGAGCCAGACAGCTTCTTTACCACCTAAAAAATATGTTACGTTTGAATAATGTCATAACTTCTGTTAGATTCTATTCCTATTCTATTTCTGTCAACAGTGTTAAAATGGGTTCAATTAAAGCTGAAGCAAAATAAAAAACCAATACTGCTAATGTTTTGCATCATACAGAATAGCATACTTTTTGCGTTTTACATATTTGCTTGGCGGAATCCATTTTCAGCACAGTGCCAAAACTGGAGAGGATGGAGAGGATTCCGGTAATCCTGAAACATTGTTGGCCTCTGCCAGCAGGAAGGGGTGGCGCAGGAGCAGCGCGGATAGAAGCGCTCTCTGAGGAGGTGGAGCCTGGAATGTGTGTCCAAATGCAGAGACAATCCCTCTGGGTTCTGATACAGCCACGAGGAGTGTGGTGTACAGATCCTTACGATGAAGGTACTCCTCATTATGATTTTCGTGTAGCTGCCGCCACACTTTAATCATGGTGTTCCCTTCGGTCTGGTCTCTCAAAAGGTGAACAACATTCTTATCCACACCTCGCCTGTGAGCGGGGGTCACAATCAATATGTTATGGTTGATTTGAGTGTCTACTTTTAAGTTTAGGTAATGCACACGTTATGTTCAGTACAATAATATTGCACTCATCAAAACAAAGTTTACAAAGTGCTTTATACATAGCAATAGCAAGCAAAGAACACATACAACATGACAAAGTAACACATAAATACACAACAATATGGGAAGCTGGCAGCTGAGCTCTGTATTGTCTGTAGCCAGTCTAGGGTTTTTCTATTTAGTCATGTGAAAGGGCTGTTACAGTAAACCAAGTGTGACGAGACAAAAGCATGTTAAATTGTCTTTAAAACTTGTACAGGTTTCGTTTTGTGCTGCTGAAAGCTCAAGGAAAATGCCGGGAGTAGCTACTGTTACAATGTAGTCTCAAACTGCAATATTTCTAGCAACAAACGTGATGTATTTAGAAAGGTACCTAGTAGATGGCAGAATTGAAATGTTGAATGTTTGTATACTCAATTGCTGGTGAGGAATGAACATAGCTTGGTGAGCCTCACTAAGTTGTGATAAAATAGCGGAATCCCACGCAATCCAGCGACCCACTGTCACACCTTCCTTGCTCCTGCCTGCCTTGGTACACGGCCCGCAGCACAGGACCTCTGCCAGCATGGTGTACCAGCTGGATACGTCACAGATGTAAGTACAGATAGGGGGAAAAAAATAAATGAAGGCCAAAGCTTTTTTCTTGCATGTTTACATAGATAGTATTGGGTATTTAACTGAAATGTAATAACTCTTTACAAAGATGAAGTGAGGTATACCCAGGTGTGGTAGCCAGACTTGTACAGGTGCACATTCTGTGCCCTACCCACACACTCATCACCCCGAGGACACTTCAGGAAGTATCTCCAAACTCCAACAGGGCGCCACACAAACACACGGCTCCGGAAGAAGAGCTGTGGAGTTGGGAGAGCCCCCCTAACATATCCAGGAGGTTCTGGCGGTTAGAACCACATCCGGTCTGACTTCATCACTCGTCTCTTTCTCAGAAGACCGGTGATGTCTTTGTACACCTGGACAGGCGTGAACAGCCCTCTTTCTGGGTCCTCCTTTAACCAGGTGATGTCGTCAGATGGAATGCCATTGGGGCTTTCCCATGGATGCACCCAACCCTCTATTTCCACCTGCAGCACACATAATGCATACAAAACATTTGGTTATTGCTGTGTACATAGTAATGTTAAAACCTAAAAACAATTTAAAAAACATGTTAAATAAAATAAAAAATAATTCTCATTTACATTGTTTTTTTTATTTTTTCTATTTTTTATTAGTTTATTTGTCAGGGACAATGTAGCACACATTATTACATACATAATTATCATCATAGTCAAAGCCATAACAATATGTGTAGATGTGTTGCATAAAAGGTTTCTAGCCAATTGGCTAATTTGCAACCCCAGTCCCTGGTCAAGCCTTTCTAGAAAAAAAATCCAAATATAATTTTTAAAAAGAACTACATAGTGTGAGTTACACAATCATGCAGCAAATACATTGTATACTAATATATTACATCAGCATTTCACAGAGTCGTGACCACATTACACAAAACAGCACATCACGTAACAACGCAAACCCCAAGCACCTGTCGCTCACACTCACTCACCTATACCCTAACCATAACCTTGGCAGCCATATACAAACAGCCATGCATCCACAGACAATACATTACTACAACACAACTGACTCACTCTTCTCCGGGAACCATCACCTTATCGTGGTGGAGAGGTTTGTGTGTCCCTATGAACCTGAGGGCTGTGTTGTCTGGAGCTTTGTGCTCCTGGTAGGGTCTCCCAAGGCAAAGTGGTCTCAGGTGAGGGGCCAGACAAAGAATGGTTCAAAAATCCTATGAAACATCGAGGAAGGGATATAGTGACCCTGCCCGGAGGAAGCCCGGGGCCTCCATCTGGAGCCAGGCCCAGATGGAGGGCTCGTCAGCGAGCGTCTGGTGGCCGGGTTTGCCACGGAGCCCGGCCGGGCACAGCCCGAAAAAGCTACGTGGCGGACATCTCTCCATCCCATGGGCCCACCACCTGTGGGAGGAACCGCTGGGGTCGGGTGCGCTGCCACATGGGTGGCAGTGAAGGTCAGGGGCCTCGACGGACCAGACCCGGGCAGCAGAGGCTGGCTATGGGGACGTGGAATGTCACCTCTCTGTGGGGGAAGGAGCCGGAACTTGTGCGGGAGGTGGAGCGCTACCGGTTAGATCTGGTGGGGCTTACCTCTACGCACAGTCTTGGTTCTGGAACCATACTCCTGGATAAGGGTTGGACTCTTTTCTTCTCCGGAGTTGCCCAGGGTGTGAGGTGCCGGGCGGGTGTGGGGATACTCACAAGCCCCCGGCTGAGCGCCGCTACGTTGGAGTTTAACCCGGTGGACGAGAGGGTCGCCTCTCTACGCCTGCGGGTTGTGGGGGAAAAACTCTGACTGTTGTTTGTGCATATGCACCAAACAAGAGTTCGGAGTATTCGGCCTTCTTGGAGACCTTGAGTGGAGTCCTGCATGGGGCTCCAGTCGGGGACTCCATAGTTTTGCTGGGGGACTTCAACGCGCACGTGGGTAATGATGGAGACACATGGAGAGGCGTGATTGGGAGGAACGGCCTCCCTGATCTAAACCAGAGTGGTTGTTTGTTGTTGGACTTCTGTGCTAGTCATGGATTGTCTATAACGAACACCATGTTCGAACATAGGGATGCTCATAAGTGTACTTGGTACCAGAGCACCCTAGGCCAAAGGTCAATGATCGATTTTATAATCGTTTCATCTGATCTGAGGCCGTATGTTTTGGACACTCGGGTGAAGAGAGGGGCGGAGCTGTCAACCGATCACCATCTGGTGGTGAGTTGGGTCAGGGGGTGGGGGAAGAGTCTGGACAGACCTGGTAAGCTCAAACGGGTAGTGTGGGTAAATTGGGAACGTCTGGAGGAGGCCCCTGTCCGACAGACTTTCAACTCACACCTCCGGCGGAGCTTTTCGTGCATCCCTGTGGAGGCTGGGGGCATTGAACCCGAGTGGACAATGTTCAAAGTTTCCATTGCTGAAGCTGCGGTGAGGAGCTGTGGTCTTAGGGTCTTAGGTGCCTCAAGGGGCGGTAACCCACGAACACCGTGGTGGACACCGGTGGTCAGGGAAGCCGTCCGACTGAAGAAGGAGTCTTTCTGGGATATGTTATCCCAGATATGTTATCCCAAAGGGCTGCAGCCTCTGCCGTGAAAGAGGCAAAGCAGCGTGTGTGGGAGAAGTTCGGAGAAGACATTCGGTCGGCACCAAGGTACTTCTGGAAAACCGTTCGCCACCTCAGGAGGGGGAAGCGGTGAACCATCCAAGCTGTGTACAGTAAGGATGGGACGCTGTTGACCTCAACTGAGGAGGTAATAGGGCGGTGGAAGGAGCACTTTGAGGAACTCCTAAATCCAACTAATACGCCCTCTATGGTAGAGGCAGAGCTGGAGGATGAGGGGGGATTGGCATCAATTTCCCTGGTGGAGGTTGCTGAGGTAGTTAAACAACTCCACAGTGGCAAAGCCCCAGGAATTGATGAGATCCGTCCAGAAATGCTTAAAGCTCTGGGTGTGGAGGGGTTGTCTTGGTTGACACGCCTCTTCAACATTGCGTGGAAGTCTGGGACGGTGCCTAAGGAGTGGCAGACCGGGGTGGTGGTTCCCCTTTTTAAAAAGGGGGACCAGAGGGTGTGTGCCAATTACAGGGGTATCACACTTCTCAGCCTCCCCAGTAAAGTCTACTCCAAGGTGCTGGAAAGGAGGGTTCGGTCGATAGTCAAATCTCAGGTTGAAGAGGAACAATGCGGATTCCGTCCTGGTCGTGGAACAACGGACCAGATCTTTACTCTCGCAAGGATCCTGGAGGGAGCCTGGGAGTATGCCCAACCAGTCTACATGTGTTTTGTGGATCTGGAGAAGGCGTATGACCGGGTGCCCCGGGAGATACTGTGGGAGGTGCTGCGGGAGTACGGGGTGAGGGGGTCCCTTCTCAGGGCCATCCAATCTCTGTACGACCAAAGCGAGAGCTGTGTCCAGGTTCTCGGCAGTAAGTCGAACTCGTTTCAGGTGAGAGTTGGCCTCCGCCAGGGCTGCGCTTTGTCACCAATCCTGTTTGTAGTATTTATGGACAGGATATCGAGGCGTAGTCGGGGTGGAGAGGGGTTGCAGTTCGGTGGGCTGGGGATCTAATCGCTGCATTTTGCAGATGATGTGGTCCTGATGGCATCATCGGCCTGTGACCTTCAGCACTCACTGGATCGGTTCGCAGCCGAGTGTGAAGCGGCTGGGATGAGGATCAGCACCTCTAAATCGGAGGCCATGGTTCTCAGCAGGAAACCGATGGAGTGCCTTCTCCAGGTAGGGAATGAGTCCTTACCCCAAGTGAAGGAGTTCAAGTACCTTGGGGTCTTGTTCGTGAGTGAGGGGACAATGGAGCGGGAGATTGGTCGGAGAATCGGCACAGCAGGTGCGGTATTACATTCAATTTATCACACCGTTGTGACGAAAAGAGAGCTGAGCTAGAAGGCAAAGCTCTCAATCTACCGGTCAGTTTTTGTTCCTACCCTCACCTATGGTCATGAAGGCTGGGTCATGACCGAAAGAACAAGATCCAGGGTACAAGCGGCCGAAATGGGTTTCCTCAGGAGGGTAGCTGGCGTCTCCCTTAGAGATAGGGTGAGAAGCTCAGTTATCCGTGAGGAACTCGGAGTAGAGCCGCTGCTCCTTTGCGTCGAAAGGAGCCAGTTGAGGTGGTTCGGGCATCTGGTAAGGATGCCCCCTGGGCGCCTCCCTAGGGAGGTGTTCCAGGCACGTCCAGCTGGGAGGAGGCCTCGGGGGAGACCCAGGACTAGGTGGAGGGATTATATCTCTAACCTGGCCTGGGAACGCCTCGGGATCCCCCAGTCGGAGCTGGTTAATGTGGCCCGGGAAAGGGAAGTTTGGGGTCCCCTGCTGGAGCTGCTACCCCCGCGACCCGACCCCGGATAAGCGGATGAAGATGGATGGATGGATGGAACTGACTCACTGGTTACATGTTTGGTTTTCTTTCAGCCAGTATTTCACCATTCTATTAAATGTTTTCAGTTCAGTTTGTGTTTTTATTTCAATTGGTAAATCATTCCAAAATGACTGACATGACTGGCCGAAAGCCCCTCTGCTATGCAGTTGCCACCCACTGCTCCCCTAGTGGTCACTCTCCTTGTGTTTGTTTTTGTCACAAAAGGACAGAGTACGGCTGGAGCTAGATTATTTGCGCATTTGAAAGTCAGATTAAGAAAAGAAAACTTAATAAAGCTATCAAAATTTAAAAGCTTGTATTTCTGTACTATCAAACAGTGATGCCATATTGTTGGTTTCTAATCCATTATTTTCAGTGCCTGTTTGTATAATGATATGATGGGTTTGACTGTTGTCTGGGAAGCTTGGCCCCATACAGTAACACAGTAGGATAAGTGAGAGAGTATCATGGCATGAAAAAACAATAAAGCTGCCTTAACAGGTATGTAATGCCTCATCATTCTAACACAGTTCAGGTTTGTCCGGACAGTCTTACAGAGTTTGTTAATGTGTTTATTGAATTTGAGTTGGGAATCCAGAGTAATACCTAGAAATTTAAATTCCTAAACTTCCTCTATGGCCTCTTGGTCTATTTTGATAGTACACTTGGCTTTCCCTCTTATAGAGAAGCACATAGATACAGTCTTTTTGATGTTGAGCGTCAGATGGTTATCTTTAAGCCACTGGGATAAACCCTCCATATCCTTGGTCAGGGTCTCTGCTACTGTACTTGGTGTCCTAGCTGATGCATAAATCACTGTATCGTCAGCATACATTTGACAGTTAGCTGATTGACAGCATGTTGGTAAATCGTTTATATATAAACTAAAAAGCAAAGGAGCAAGGAAAGGTTTACCGGGTGGGTTACCGGTTTAACCAGGGCAGAACAGTGAGTTCTAATGAAGGCAGTGTCCAACCCAAACACATCCTTTGCCTTAGACTTATTTAGTTTGTTAATTATTTTAAGTATTTTATCCTGATTGACCTCCTTAATTTGGAAAAGCTTTGATGGCTCATACTTTGTGGTCTGTGATAGGGTTGCTGGTTCAAAATTCTCAGCAAGCTCCTCCACTCCAATTTGTTTGCAATAGTTAAATTGTTAGAACTGGTAACTCATGTAGTGATGCACTGTTTCCTTCAGATTCCTCAATCAGTTGCATAAAATAGGCTGTCTTTACCTTACGCAGTTCTCTAACTACTGCATTTCTCAATCCTTTAAAGATGAGGAGATCGGTATTTGTTTTAAAGAGCAGCGATTTTTTCAATGCATAGTCTATTTTTTTCATTAGCTGACGAGTGTCATTGTTCAGCCATGGTAGGGAGACTTTTCGTTGTAGACCTTTAAATGTCTTTGTGTATTTCCAAATCAGGTTTGTGAGGTTTTTCGTCAGGAAGTTACAACAATTTTCTAAATCATTCGATTGCAAAACGTTATTCCAGTCTAAATTATTTAGATCATTTTCAACTTGTGTCAGCTTATTTTTGGGGATACCCGAGTTCCCTGGTTTATTTTCGTTCGTGAATATTGGTAAACGCTGTTTAGTAAGTTTTCGGACAGCCATGGTCATATTATGATCGGAGAGCCCCGTTAGCAGATTATACGTTCTAATGATTCGCTGGGGTCTGTCAGTGACTATCAGATCTATCATAGTTTTACTTGTTCGCGTAATCCTTGTTAGGCCCTTCATCATCTGCTGAAAACTGTGTTTTGACAGCAGCCTCTTTAAGTTTTTTCTACGGATTTTCTCTAGCCAGTTAATATTAAAATCACCAAAAAAGATGGATTCGGTGTGACTATTTACATATTTAAAAAGTTTATCTAGGTTATCATAAAATCAAACATCATGGGATGGTGGATTATACAGCACTACAATGTTAAAATTCATTTTAGGGAACAATACAACATTCAAAGCCAAACATTCTAATGATGTATCCAATTTGATTTCATTACAATTCAGAGTGTCTCTAATATAGAATAGTAGGGGAGAGTGGGGGCAGTTGCAACACTTTTTACATTTCCTTCAGTTTCTCAGCAACCGTTTGTATTAGAAAGACAAAAAATATATATTTTAAACCCATATATGTCACCTACCTGCCCATACTGCTGCAACATGTGTACATATGATAATATGGAAGTAATTTGAACTTAAATGGACCCTGAAATTATGTTGCAACTGTCCCCATATATGGGGACAATACAGTACCAGTAACAGTACCGAGGGACAGTTGCAACAGTCATTTAGATGTAATAAAACTCTACTTCGGCATAATTATTGAAATATTTTTTTAGTTTATTTGAGACCAGAGTTATTAAACCACTGAATTGTCTTTTATGTTAATTCTATCTAATTGTCATTATTGTTGTCATGAGGGACAGTTGCAACACCATGTGTGGACAGTTGCCATCACCTAACACATTAGCTTTAACACATGGTACTGAAGTCTGTTAAGAGCTAAGAAACTGCACATTCAAACTATATAATGATAAAGATATATACTTAAACAGTTTAGACAGTATGACAAAAAATCTGGTCATAAAAAAAGTTACTTTTTCACCTTGAATTTCAGTTCTCCCATAAGTAATGATGACATGTGGCTGTTAACTTCCAGACAGATGGAGGGGCCTACTGAGCATGTGCATTAGGAGTTTCATGACTCTAGCTCATTCCTGATAGGAGAAATCAGCAATGCCACACGTTGCAACCGTCCCCACTCTCCCCTACTCCCCCGCCACCTTTGTCAGCTGTTCTGTCCTTTCTGTGACAAATGTAACCGGGGACATCAATCATGCTGGTCGGAATGTTACTGTGCAGCCATGTTTCGCTCAACGCCAAAAAGTCTAAATTAGAGTCAGTTAGCAGATGTTGAATCTGATCACATTTTGGCAATATACTCCGAATGTTCAAGTGTCCACCCAGAATGCCTTTAGGTTTAGACGTAGGCTCCCATATTACCGTGATTTACAGTCTGAAAAAATCTGAATTCTCGTTGTTTTCTTACTGATTGGATACCGTTGTTACCGTGTGGAATTTCTGTTGCCTCGGCGAAGACGTCCATCCCTCCGGAGCTCTGCCGCCACCCGCGCAGTCCACCTGCTGGTACACCCTCTGGGGAAAGGTTAGCAATTGGAACTGGGTTTAGTTGTACGTCCCCAGACAGTAGGATCAGAATCAAGAAAACGTTGAAACCATGCCAATTGCTTATACGCCGACATTTCCGTCATCTCTTTGATTGTTATTTGACTGGTTTCTTTGTTTTGTTCTTGAGCCAGTAACTAGTTGATTAAAAGCAAAGGCTATTCTGCCCATTAGTAGCAGAAAAATTAAGTTAAAAAGGATTGGAGTGGAGCCTGACAAACCACCCAGCCCTTCAGCAGCCATCCTCTCCTCAACCATTGTGTGAGTATCACTTACAGGGGGAGTCACTGAGAGGTGAGTCCATGGGACAATCCTGACCCTTGGTTGTGGAGGGGGACTTTGTGGGCCGGACAGTAGGCTCAGGCTGTTTTGACCTGATAGTGGACACACGCTGCTTGGACTGAACAGCAGACACACAATGCTTTGGACAGATAGCTGATACTATCTGCTTGGGCCGGACAGCGGTCTCAGGCTCAGGCTGTTTGGGCCGGACAGCGGTCTCAGGCTCAGGCTGCTTGGGCCGGACAGTGGTCTCAGGCTGTTTTGACTGCGAACACCTGCTGCTTGGTCTTATCTGTTGCCCGGGGACCCTGAGACTGACTGCTGCTCTCGCCCATAGCCATACATGGGGACTTTTGGGACCTGTGCAAGTCTAAGAATGTATCAAACAAAGTAGTTTTGTATTATAATTTTTTTTTTATTATGATTATATTATGATTTAAGAGTTTGATTTCTATTAATAAATCTCACTTACCTTCCACAGCCTGGCTTACAGCTAACAGTTCAGTCTCCAGTGCTTTAACACCATCCAGCCTTCACTGCTCAGAGTGAAGATGGAGAGTGTTGGAGTGGACCAACACCTGGCTGCATGGACAACAGATTATCTCACCAACAGACCACAGTATGTGAGGCTCCATCAATGTGTGTCTGACGTGGTGCTCTGCAGCACAGGTGCCCCTCAGGGTACGGTGCTCTCCCCATTCCTTTTCACCCTCTACATCTCAGACTTCACTCACAACACCACCCACTGCCACATCCAGAAGTTCTCCGATGACACAGCCGTTGTTGGATGTGTTTCTGAGGGAAACGATCTGGAATACAAGACGGTTATCAGGGACTTTGTCAGCTGGTGTGAGCTCAACCAGCTTCAGCTTAACACCAGCAAGACGAAGGAGATGATCGTCAACTTTAGGAGGAAAACATCCCACTTCACACCGGTGAGCATCCAGTGATCGGACATTGAGGTAGTGGAGAGCAACAAATTCCTAGGTGTTCACCTGAACGATAATCTGAACTAGACTGATAACACCCGTGCACTTTACAAGAAGGGCCAGAGTCGCCTCCATCTGCTGAGAAGACTCAGGTCCTTTGGAGTGTGCAGGACTCTCCTCAGGACTTTTTATGACTCTGTGGTGGCCTCTGCCATCCTTTATGCTATGGTCTGCTGGAGAGGGGGCAGCTCGGACAGGGACAGGAGCAGACTCAATAGACTGATCAGGAGAGCGAGCTCTGTCCTGGACTGTCCTCTGGACTCCATAGAGGAGGTGGGGGAGAGAAGGATGTTTGCTAAGCTGACATCCATCATGGACAACACCTCTCACCCCCTACATGACACTGTAGGGTCCCTGAGCAGCTCCTTCAGCAGCAGACTGATACACCCACGGTATAAGAAGGAGAGGTACCGCAGGTCGTTCATCCCGGCCGCTGTCAGACTCTAAAACACCTGCACCACCAGATAATGTTGTAGTTTTCTGTTCCTGTTTCAATTACCCACCACTCACCATGGCTCTATGTATATCTTTATTGTTATTAATTAATTAATGTTATTTATATTACGGTTAATTACCTTTGCTATGTTATTTAATTACATATTATTCAATCTAATTTCACGTCAATTACTTACTTACATTACAATATTTTTTGTACTATGGCCACCTGACTTTACTTTACAATACTTTTTAAATAATGCCACTTTACATTCATTCAGTACTTTTTGTACATTGTCTGTTTGCCTGTTGTTTGTTTGTTTGGTTGTTTGTTGGTTTGTTTTTATTGTGGAAAAACTGCTGCTGTAACAAGTGAATTTCCCCATTGTGGGATGAATAAAGTATTATCTAATCTAATCAGCACCTGGCCATAAGGAACGATCCTTCTTGGAGGGGCTTGCCTGCGGTTGCCGGACCACAAATGTAATGTAACTATCTACATTTTATGATTTACTAGTTTTTAAATACCAAAAGCAAACATACACATTAATCCAAACTGAATAACATATCATAAAAAAACTAATTGTAGTCAGTAGCTATTAGCTCTTCTTCTTTCATGACAAATGAATAGTCAAATCAACACTGACTTGTTCTTTGTCACTGATATATTTCTGGAACCTCTTCATCTGCACGCTGGTGATGTGAGTGACTGGTGTGTTGAGCCATCTCCTCACAGAATTGGAGGTATTACCTCCCTCTGCTCCTCGCTGTAGTCGCCTGGCCTGTCTTTTTGTTTATTGTACTGACTGTAGAGCTCCCACATCTCCTGGAAGGTGCGATCCTCTAACCCTCTTTGGCCGTATGCACCTGTTGATGTTGGCTTCGAGGTGACAGGAGATTTGTGGGAAGCTCTCAGCGTATTCAGCGAGGAGGTCCTTCACCCACCCACGTTCCCCACCTCTCCCTGTGGGTTTGTGACCTCTGACTGGTGCTTGTCAAGCATGCTGAAATTATATTGGGTAAACGTGCTTATTAAGCCCACCAACATCACTTTTCAGATGTTTAATCTAAACTGCTCCAATTAAAGTGAGAATATTTTAGGTAAAATGAAAGTCTAATGTCTCGGTGTTTATAACCAATTTATATCTGTTTTCACTTTAATTTCATAAATGGCATTTGAAAAAGTGACCAGCTTTTTGCTTTGTTATTAATGCAGAAAAAAGGTAAACTTCCAACATGCCTTGTAATGTGAGGCTTGGTTTTTATTGCAGAAAAAGTCATGCTTTTCTTTCTAAGCTTGTTGCTGCTACTTTTTGTCTGTGATTGACTATGGCGATGTTTTAACATATGTATGCATCTTATTAATGGCTTCACTCCTTAGACACCATGGAGCACTAAAGTTTATTTCAAATCTCAGGCCCTAACTTACCATTGCTCCCTGTGTGCTGGTGCTGGTTGGCCGGCTTTGTCAATCAGGAAACTTAATCACTGGCCTTGCCAATTCTTGCTTCCTTCATATCTATGTACATTTATCCATCTGAAAAATGCTGGAGGCTCCTGTCTCCACTCTGTGACATATTCGCAAGACTTACTCTATCTCTCTGTCCTCAATGTCCGTCTTGAAATGCAAAAGAAAGGCTTCTATGTATGCTGTTCCTGGGACTTGGAATTTGCTGCTGCACACTGATCTTGGTCTAGTGGAGCTGGTCTCTTTAAATGTTTTCAAAAGTAGGTTGAAGGTGTTACAGAAGGGTACATCAGGTTGTAAATGCATTGACTGAGCTATTTGCCCCTGTGTGATCTAGGATACAAATACCTGAATCTTCTTTTTGTTGTCGGTATAATCGTGACGTGATTTGAAATTGTATTGGCTGTTATATATATATATATATATTTATGTAATTAATTGATGTTGTGCTCACTCATTTGTAGTGTGTGAACATTGCAGAAATGAGAGATTTCACATTGTTCCCTCCCTGTAAACACTCCCTGTATGAACCACACTGTGCAGCTACTGTAATGATATCAACAAGCATGACTTTTGAGATAATAATAGAGTGACATGGTTCCTCTTAGTGATGCATTCATTATTCCATGTAATAGACTTGTGTGGAGAGAAGTTACGTGCATTGCCAAATCATTTAAATGGCGGCAAGAGGTTGGTTTCACTATTACCTACTTCCGTTTTCGCTTTAATCCCATTAATACTACAGGTGCATGATATATCAACTCAATATCGTTATCCCAATATCACGTTGCGCAATATTATATTGAATGTGCCGCGATAAGTATGCAATATTTTGTTTATTTTATGGAGGCTGCGTCCCGTCTGTTGGCTGTGTGGCTTAGTTGTGTTCGATTTAGAGCCCGCTTGAAACGCTATAATGATCCTGTTTCATTGGCCAGTTACTGTGCCACTTGCACACGTTAGCGCACGGGTCCACTACGTGACAAACCCTATGTAGCGTACCACGTGTGTGCATATTTCGACAGAGTGACAGTGTAAGAAATAGATAGAGACAACAAAACGGAATGAATCAGAGAAGCGAAAGAAAAGTTGTGTCCTGTTCTCTTTATTTATTTATGTTATACTGTCCAACCAGTAAAACATGTTCTGTTCTGTAGACATGGTCGTTATTTATTTATTCATGTTGGACCAGTCCAATATGACTGTCAGTTGAAATAAATCTTGTGTTGTATTTGTTATGAATGTATTTTGATGTGTTTTCCCATAACTTTTGGAATTTTACATATGTTTTATTACATATGTACTGTGGTCTATTCATAATCAATATCGCAATATCACATTTTGTCAATATCGTGCAACCTTAATTAATACCCGCGAAAATACTTCTATCGTAATTTATTTTGTTTTTTTCCTACTAATATTCGCTGCTGAAAATGATAATAAATAGTGAGTTTGACCGGTGTTGTAAACAGTAGTTGCAGTAGCTTACTGGTGCATTATTTCCGAATCCGTCAGGACATGAAAGCATGTGACACAGCGAGTCACATGCTCGAGCCATAGACAGTATATAGAATGGACCAACAGATCCCGTTGCTCTGAACGGAGACCAGTGAAAGCCATTAGAAGCACTTTTCCGGTGAGCGCCGAGCGTTACTGCGCAGCCTCCAACTGAGAGAGACGACGTAAATGTGACGTGAGCAACCTGTCTGAAAGTTGTAAGCCTTCTGGTAGCTGTGCCAAGAGAAATCTCAATCATTCCCAATCTTGCAGAGACGGAGAGCATAGGTATATGTAAGGAGATAACATGGACACAGGCTAATTATTGCTAACTAAAATGCTAGCTAACATTAGTAATTAAACTTAAACAGCTAATGTAAGTCGAAACTGTCTGCGAGCTTCTCTTGTACTATACGGTAATTCCTCTACTATGCGACAGTAAGTCCCGTGGTTATGACACAATCGTTAGCCTATTTTTACAAAAACGTCTGCCACGGAGCCATAACGTGAGGTACAAGGTAATGGAGCCTTTTATACATTGTCGTGTTTCTTTAGAAATAAACAATGGACAAATAGTCTTTAAACGCTTTAGATGTAAAGTTATTCGCTGTCAAAGTGACGTCAAAATGAATGGCAGTCAATGGGATGCTAACGGGGG
The DNA here is from genome assembly GCF_031162955.1 of Sander vitreus. NCBI lineage: Eukaryota > Metazoa > Chordata > Actinopteri > Perciformes > Percidae > Sander > Sander vitreus. The sequence continues at coordinate 8,262,797 of NC_135859.1, forward strand.
GTGAGTGCTTATTAGCATCAAAATGGCGCCATAGGAGGTTCGGGTTGTGAGGAGACGCTTACCCCCTTGGCTCGAGCGGGTGGAGGCGGAAGTGGAAACTCTTGTCTTCCTGTCCCGTCCCATCCCTACCCACCCACCTTCGCTCGGATACAGCTACACCGACTGGAGCTGGTAGGATGAAACTGCTGCTACACTTTTTACTACGGCCTAGTTTTAACTTTCGGTGCTGTTATTATCCTGTTTACGCACTCGTTTTGTCTTATATGAGTCCCTGCTTAGACTGCTCCTCCACCGGGCTGAGCTTTGCCTTGCCTTTCTTCCACATTTAAGCCTCGTTGCCACGCAAAGTTGTGATAACTTTTCGTCTTGGTGCGCTATTCATTGTCTTTCATAGATGCACATAGCCTACTCTGTGTACCGTTAGTAACGAGAGGCTTTAAAACTGTGACGAACTCTGCGTCACAGTTTTAAACTTTGAGACAAAGTGTGTGTTCAGACTTATTTATTTTTTTTAAGAGTGGAGTAAAACTTGTTTAAACTCTTCAGGTGCTGCTGAGGCCCCCTCAGTCCGACTGGCTTCAACAATCAGCCCCTCAGGACAGCAATGGATCACAGTGGAAGCAGTGAGGGGCCTGGGCCAGGTAGAATACCCTCCAGTCCCTCCTCTCGTGCACCCATGGGCGCCAAGGGACACGCAGCACAGAGTGGTCAAAGGCCCAAAGTAAAGATAACTCCTTTCCACAGCTCACCTATAGTCAGCAGTGATGGAGCTCTCCGCAGCAAACAACCAGGAGCCGCTTTTGGGAAACTGCTGGCATCTCCTGGCAGCCTGGCTCTGGACTCACTTGGTCGGCTGAGTGCTCCACCTGTCAGAGGGAGACTTGCTGCTGCTGCTGCTGCTGCTGCTGCTGCTGCTGCTGCTGCTGAGAGCTCAGGGGAACAAACTCCCAGTTCAGGCTCGGTACTGACCACAACAGTAAGTAAAGTTTGTTCATATAGAGGGTTTTCACAACGCGTCATGAGACCCGAAGTCGCCATGTTGGAGGTACTCCACATCACAACAAAGCACAACAGGCACTGAAGTAGATCCCGAACGGCGTTAAGGAAAATGGTTAATTATTGCCGTGTTTTAGGTTGTACCAATAGGTCAGACCGAGAAAAACATTTGGAATATTATCGACTTCCAAAAGTTATTAAAAACCAGGGAGAGGAATGCCAGAAGTTATCAGGCGAAGGAAAGGAGGCGCTTGTGGTTGGCAAAGCTCAACCAGGATCTACGAGGGAAAACTCTGTCTTTTTCGGTCTTTGAAATGAAAAAAAAACTATTGAGAGTCACTTGGCTACACCTTGAGTATCACAATGATATCATACAGTTAAGGTTAGGTTGATTAAAGACGTTATTGCATTACGTACTTTGGCCTTCACAACACAACGGTCGTTAATGACTTGGTACTGCGTCTCCCTCACCCATCCACACACCATCTGGTTATAAGCCTCCAAACTTTTGTAGGATTTAAGGTCTTCCGCTGTGTATGGGCTCGGCGAGAAAACCAGGTAGTTGACTAAATCGGGATATGCAGCTGAAGATAGAATCACCGGGTCGCTATGGATCCAAGAAGAGGGAGCCAACTTGTAGGGATCTGCACCGCCAGTAAACTGTAATTTCTCAAAATATCGCGCCTTTTTTTGTGGTCCAAGTCCTTCCATGCCTTTGCATCTAGTTTTAGTCACATATATGGTATAAGGATAATACAGACAAAAACCCACAAAGAGACACAAGAAAAATACGCGCGCCTAAGTCTTCCACGAAGCTAGGGAAAACACTGAAGTTATCTTGTTATCAAGGTAAAAGGATATACTGATGAGCATTTTAAGGTGGTAAGCAATTTCATGTAAAATGTTTCCCAAAATGACTCAGATCTTTCAAAAATTCTACGTTCTGTGTCTTCTCCTGTTGACCAGTGGCTACTCAGTGATAATGTGAGAGAGGAAGTTCAGAGTGGGTCATATGGTAGAAAATATCTGTGGGCATAGACTAAGATTTAAAAAAAAAAAATACATTTGGAAGAGGACATTGACCTTCTAAAGAAGTAGATATTGTCATTGTAATATCATTTGTTATTTAACCTTTTATATCCAAAAGCACACATGATTAATATAGCCTATGTCAGAAAGAATTAGTGTATTGCATCCAGTATGCTGCACAAAACAGAGAGACCATCAGCCAACCACAGCTGTGGCTGAATTAGACATTATGCAAGTCCTATTTTTGACTACTCAGTGCAGACCAGAGGATGTAGTTTATATTATGTTATATATTTTGCTTTTTTAACTTGTGCTTTGGCAATATAAGAAAGACATTCTAACATGCTTTGATTGTTCAATTGTCTTCAGACGAAAAGTCTGTGCTTTCATTTAACTTGTTTGACAATTAATTACTGCACATAATGTTCACACTTTTATTCTGAAGCATGCATATTCCAGGGGTACGTCCCATAGCACTTAAATTGCATCCCCGAGTCCTCCACTTGCCTCCCTTGCTCGCCTCTTAGTTGAAATCGTCAGACGAGAGAGGCAACGAGCAAATGTGTTTTAGAGGGATGAGACGTCCTTTCCTCTGAAACGTCACATGAATACGTCAGCTGTTTGGGCGGAGTTAGCAACTCCTTCAGCTGCACGGCTTCCGGGAAGGCTGCTCTCGTGTATCTTCGCCTATACCTCCTCTGTGATCCCTCCTCGATGCTCGCTCCTCGGTCCCAGGGGCAGAAACAAGAGCTTTGAGACGGCCTTCACAGAGGAGAGACGGAACAACTTCCGGTTCAGCTGAGGACCGAGGAGTCGAGGAGCTATCAAATAAGGGTTAAGAGATTCAGCCCAGAAGTCTCATTATTTTCTCTAAACCGTGCACAAAGTATAATAATCTAATTGCATGGATTACAAAAGTGCTGTATATTAATAAAACAAGTTTGAAATCATACTTCTCACTAGGAATGGATTGTACTAACCATTAGCTGACATATTGTGCAGAATTTATTGACCTTTAACTGTTTGCATGTCAAATACTGGGAATTTAAAACTCTAAACTAAAACTCTTCAATAATACACAGGGCAATAAGCGAAAGACTGTTGTGAATATTGAAATAATCAATGTTGGCTCCACATATAATCTTACTTTTTATATTGATATACATATATTGCACATATGCATTTAAATGTAATGACGGGATTGGGCTTGCTTTCTCCTTTCTCATTTATTAAATAGATAACATTTTTTTTCTTTCTTTTTGCCTCCAAAGCCTGCTGCCAGGAAGGCACCAAAGACGAGCACAGAGCTTCGTCAAAGCCAGAAAGGGAAAGGCAAAGAGAGGGCAGCTGTCTCCACCTCCATCAGACCTCAGTCCGGTTAGTTAATCCTTTCTTTTGCAAACTTTATCGATTTGGAATCTAACTTGTAAAAATACCTGAAGGAAACCGGTTGCAGCAGCAGCAGAAGAGAGAAAAGCGTGTATACTTCCGTAACAAGACGCTCCTGCAGTTTACGACTACAACAGCTGCATAAATATGGATGGTACATCTTTTTTTAAATGCAATTAAAATGGACTGTTTAAAAGGTATGGCAAGCAAGGATGTACAGGTATTATCTTTACATAGCAAAAGAGCTATGTGTAGAAATGTGTCCATGCATTATTTCCTGGGGATGACTTCTGGCCTCCACCTAACCTCACTCTGTGTGCTTTTCCTAGCTGTGAAGAGGAAGAAGAGGAAGATGGGAATGTACAACCTGGTCCCCAAGAAGAAGGCCAAGACCCTTAAACAGCAGGAGAAGGCAGGTCCATTTATTTATTTCAGTCAGGATCACTCTAGTCATAGATTTAACCGTTTATTGCAACAAATGGAAATACAGTTATGCTTTGCGCTGAAGGCTCCGCTCTTGATAATGCTCCCTGGACCAGCCAAGCAGCATGCCAAGGTGAAACGGGGAGCACCATGCAGAATTAAAGAGTGAGGGTATTAAAGAGTGAGCCAAAAGAAATCCATTTTGAAAACCATTTTAGGCCTCTGAACTCGGAAGGTGGAGGCAAAACGTTGCCAGCAGCAGTGTGTGAAGCAGCAGCAGTGTAGCAGGGATCAGTGAGGAGGGAGTCACATTTAAAGGGACCGCCTTGATGTGAGAATAGCTGTGTGTCTGATAGGAATGACAATTCAATCAGCGGGCGTATGACTTCCGTGTCCTCCATGAACCAACGCTAAGCTTAACTTATTCATTCCTGTATGTCAGACCTCCTACCAGCCCACTCTGTCCGTAACCCCCGAAGGGCAATGCCTGAAACTAACTTTTCACTTTTATACAATATTGATTATTCAAAGCATATTTATAGCGTGGCTGGGTTGGCCAGTGGGTAGAGCAGGCACACATGTTCGAATCTTCCCCCTCTCTCTCCTCTTTCTCACCTAGCTGTCCTATCCATTAAAGGCGGAAAATCCCCCAAGTGACAGGAAACAAACAATTGGGAAAGAGACTGGGGGGCTGTCATGTTAAAAAAAAAATAGTGTCTGGAGTCGGAGATCAAGAACAGCATTTATCAATTAATAGCAGCTAGCATACATCTCTTTCTATCCGCTGGGTCAGTCCTAAGTAGTAAAAGTAGCCACTCTGTGTAAGTTAATACCACTAGTTGGCATACAGTATTTATCAGTGAAAACTCATGCTTTTCTTTTCTTCCCTATCAAAAACCTTTCCGTCCTGTTAGCCATATTTGGCGTTCAAAATCGTGTTTTTCTTTTTGTATTCACGCATCATTTATAACCCTAATACATACAAATTAGGGCTGCCCCTTCTTAGTCGATTAGTCTGTTTTGGTCTTACTCGACTAAGATTTCTTTAGCCGATTAGTCATGTTTTTAATGCCTTTTCCCGCTGAATGGCTTATTTCCAAGAAACCTATGAGTGCGTCTCTGGTAAACGCAAGATATAAAGTCGTGCTTTCGCAAGAGTTGAGAAACTTAGTTTCACGGATCTAAGTTTTAAATCAACCAATCGATTAGTCGACAAAAATCGTATCGTATGGTCAACTAACAATTTCTTTAGTCGAGGACAGCCCTAATGCATTCATCTCATTCCTTTTTTTAATCAGAAAGGGGAGCCAGGTCCCAGTGTGGAGAAGAACAGAGCTGCAGCAGATGAAAAACCAGTGATCCTACCAGAGACTCTGAAGGCCAGAGAACTGACAGCCGTCAGGAATGAATCGCTGATGGAGGTGCAACCTGGAGAAGGCTGCCATGTTGAGTACACAGAGCTGGCTTTGGACTGTTTGGACCTGAAAGCTCAGGAAGAGCTCCTCTCACCTCCCCTGTCAGGTGACAACAGCATCTCACTGACTCATTTGGCTTCATAAGATTGATCTAAGACCACCTAAATTCATCATGTCCCCTTTTTCTTCTACAGAATCCATTTCAGGGTTTTTCCCGGCTCAAAATGGGCCTGTGGGACACATATTAAGTGTGTGTGTGTGGGGGGGGGAGGTCTCCTCCAGGAAATTTTGAGCGTCAAAGACTTAATTTCCTGCATTCTGATACATTTTTAGGCACCAATTTATGGTTAAAATGTCTAACCAAAACACGGAATTAGACTACTATTTAACGCGACTACGATATGTTTTCACCGGTTATCAAACTGTCTCAATGTCAGTGCTGATGCCATCAGACGGCAGCGCAGCCTGCCGCAGACAGAGAGCAGTCGGAGCTTCGGCGGAAGGCTGGGATCTCCGTGCCCGTCTGCAGCAGCTTCAGCTCAGACTGTAGCGGGAGAGGCCGGTACAGTCTGACTCTGCAAACGGAGATCCCGTTAGCACTAGCTTCACAGCTGAGCGTTCAGATCCAGTCAAATCAGCGCCCGCCGCGTGCGTAAAATATAGTGGCTGTGGGTGAGAGGGAGGCTGGCTGCTAGAAATCAGACACCAAAACTATCTCTATGCAGGAAAAACTGCATTTTATAGGTCCCACAAGGTCAATTTCTGTGTGTGATGTGTGTTGAAATAATGGGATTTGTGTGTGCAGGTGTAGCAGCGGATGCTGAGCTGACAGAAACAGACCTGGCTGAGGAGTTACCACTGTGCTGCTGTCGTATGGAGACTCCTCACAGCGGAGGCAGTCTGTCCACAATGGACCAGACTTGCATGGCCATGGAGAGCATGGATGGAATGGTAAATAATCTGAAATAATACTATCACTTTGATACTGGCCTCTGATTAGAAATCATGTTCAAAATATCAGATAACAATCCCATCCAGTAACCAGACGTGGTTAACCAGAGCTAAGTGTGACTGATTTTACTGCATTTTCCACGGGTCACTAATAGACATCTATAAAAGGCATGGAATACTTGATCTGCTTTCATAGCTGCAGCAGGACTTGCTGTCAGTCATCAAAATAAGATGCATCCATGTAGCACTAGTCTTGCATTGCCACTCCACAGCGCTGCGGAGGAAGGTCTGGCACCTCCACACATATGGTCCTGGACCAGGAGAAAAAGTCAGGGGTTGTTTGCATTTTTTAAACCAATCACAATTGTCTTGGTTGGCGTTAATCTCTGGGCACAAAAAAGTGGGATCTGTAAAATTTTCTCAGGATGGAACTTGTTTTGGTGGAAGATTTGCACCCTGCTAAAGAAAATGTCACATACGATATTAAATGAAGTTAACTGTACAAACAATACACTAACGTGATCTATTTAAATTAGCTGGTTTAAATGTAATTTGCTCTTACCAGTGCAAATCCCCTCCAATCGGTCCCAAAACGTCCCAGTTAGAGAGTAAAATTTTACAACAATTCCCTAAAATAACCAAGCAGGTCTGCCTTGTTGCACGACCCAAAAACTTGTCATTTTTAGCTTGTACTGTAGCATGCTTGCTCTGAGTTTCCTGTTGCTGTTCCTTACTAGCGACCGTAGTTTAGAACATAAACACAAAGAAAGCGGAAAGTGAGGGACATCTGCACTATCCGGTAAACTATCTGGCCTAGTCTATATCCTTGATGTTCCACTTGCCGATGTCCCTTTCCTTTCGCTTTCTTTGTGTTGGAATTTTAAACTCTGGTGGATTTATGAGGACTATGGTTGACTGCTCCTCAGATCTCTGCAGGGTAAATCCAGACAGCTAGCTAGACTATCTGTCCAATCTGAGTTTTCTCTCCCACGACTATTTTGCAGTGGAGCTCCGCGCGGAGCTTAGCGCTGCTAAGAAATGCCAATAAACCAGAGCACGTTTTTCTCGCATCCCGGAATGCTGTGTGGACTAACCAGACCCTCCTCCGCTCCGCAGCGCAAAGCGAGACTAGAGTAAGCCCAACACTACAACACTGAGGGCAATCCTTAAAGGTCCCATGGCATTAATTCACTTTATGAGGTCATAAGGAGCAAGGTTACCTCCCCTTTCTTTGCTTTGCCCGCCCAGAGAATTTGGCCTGCCCATGAGAAAGAGAGAGACATCATGGCTTGCAAACAAGCAAAGTGGCAGTTGGTCAAGGCCACACCCCCACCCTCCACCTTGCCCCCCCCTCTCTCCTCCTCAATAGCATTTCAAGCTACAGACACAAATGGCACATACTAAGGAAAGCTCATTGTGGGACTGGCTCTAGTGGCTGTAGTTCTGCACCAAGGCTGAATTTCGGGAAAGAGACTTCAGATACAGTATTAGGGGACCACTAAGGCCTATATAAAAGAGACTTCAGATACAGTATTAGGGGACCACTAAGGCCTATATAAAAGCATCCAAAAAGCAGCATGTTTAATCTTTAATTTAGTTAGCAGCAAACTGCAGTAAGGATTTTCTGCCACATGTGATTTCGAATGGAACTCCTCCTGAAAGGCAGTCATTGGTGTAGGTTTCAGTCGACCAGATTTAGTGTCCTTTAGTGCTGTTCATCCTGGAATCTGAGAAGGGCTCTGTCAGGCAAACAATAGAAACGTATGATCAAACAAAATTTTTTATAAAAGCTGGGTAAGGTTATCAAGGTTCCAAAAGCACCAAAGGTATTGGAACCCTATTGGTTTTAATGTTGTACAGTATCATAGCTAAGTATTATATGCCTACTCTTTTTTTGTCTCCACAGCTGAGTCGTTGCCAGAGGCGAGTGGTGAAGCATGAAATGATGCGACCCTCCAACACGGTCCATCTGCTGGTTCTGTGTGAGGACCACCGGGCCGGCATGGTCAAGCACCACTGCTGCCCTGGCTGTGGACTCTTCTGCAGGGCGGTGAGGGGAAACAAAGAACACTGACACTGTGTTTGATGCTTGACATTAGTACTATACTGTACATTCTTTTGACTCTATTTTGTCAGTATTACACTGGTTATCGATGGGAAGATTTCAAGTAGAACTCAATACTGAGAAAAATCTTGGTCAGATTTTACACGGTCATGTATAAATATTGTTATAATATGATCCACTATTTCTTCTTCTCCTTTTTCCCTCTGCCTTTTGTGGCCTTTTCTCCCCTTCATTGTCTCTTGTCCTGCTTCTCCTTTGCCTACTCTGTGGGCCAGATGTACTAACTAGCTTTTGCGCCCACTTCAGGCGTAATTGTTTCGCAATGTGTGCGTAAAAGCATGGCGAGTTATGTACAAACGGGCATAAGGTAAAAGCGCAGACTGCCTGTCGCTAGAACTGAAAATGGCAAATTGCGCTTCTCCGTGTCATGCATATGCATTCATGGGAGGGTCAAGGGGAAAGTGGGAGTTTCCCATAAAGCGATGGGAGGGGAAGCGTAAAGTGCGCCTAATTATGTATTCCGCGGTATGTACAAAAAACGCATGTGAAAGCGCACCTCTATTTTGCAGTGAGAATTCTCCGCCTCTTAAAAGCAGGTGTAAACCAGGATGCGGGTTTCCTCTCATACGCCTCCTGGTGAAACGGCAGCAGTAATCCGAGCAAGACGAAGACATAGGCCAAGGAGGACGAATTGAAAAGATTTTTGCCACACGGATCACACTTTTTCAGTTGAGTGAACACAAAATCATTAAGCGTGACAGATTTAGCAGTCATGCAATATCACAGTTACTGGAAGAAATCAAAGATGACATGGAATCTCCGACTCAGCGTTCACATTCCATTCCAGCAGTTGTTAAACTCCTCGCTACATTACAAATATTGGCATCGGGATCATTTCAAACAGTCATAGCATCAGCAGTGGGAATATCACAGTCTGCACTCAGCCGTATCATAACACTTAACGCTTTGCTACAGCGCAATTTACAGTATAGTGGGCGGAGAAAGGCGCTGATTACCCGATGAACTGCAGGTTTGGTAAATACGACGTAAGCTGAAGTATCACAGCGTGCGCTTTCTGCGGGTTGGCCATGGCGCTGATAACACCACATTCGCAAATGTACGTACATCCCTGTGTTCTTTTCCTCCTTTTTCTAAACATTCCAAACAGTCCTGTTTTCTAATCTTTCAATTTCTCTTTCTTTTAACCTATTTTTCATGTCCATCTCCTTTGCATCTTCTTTTTCTTGTCTTCTGTCTGAGTCATGCATGGTTTTAGGAAGCTTAAATTGGATTTAGATACATGTTTGAACTAGTTGGCTAAAAGTAATGGATGCACAGTAATGGCACATCAGACAAGAAAAGGAGGGAACCCCTGCTCTGAATGTTTCTGACGTTTTTTTTTTTTCTTTTTACCTTGACAAGAAAAGAATGTCACTTGAAATGACATTTGATTACTATATATAGTATATTATAGAATATATATTATAATATATTTTGATACTGCATTCTTAACCTTAATGCAGTGTTTACTTGGTCCGTCCCACAGGGCACCTTCATGGAGTGCAGGCCGTACGGCAGCATCTCCCACCGATTTCACCGCGACTGCGCCTCCATCTTGAAGGATCTCAGGTTTTGCCCCCACTGTGGAGAGGATGCCAGCGGGGCGAAAGAGGTCACTGTGTCGATGGCTGATCCATCTCCCTCTGTACCCAGATCGAGCCCCGGGCAGCCACTGCCAGCGGTGCCCACTGTGGCTACCCTGCCATCAGTACCAACCACGCCTGCTGTTCCGCAGATACTCAGAGCTAAGAAGACCAGCGAGCCGCAGAGGGGCAGAGACGAGAGCCCGAGCAGGTAACGCAGGACTGATGTGGCTTAAGTCATCTCACCTTCTTATATAGAAAACATAGAGATACCACTTCCTTCTTGAAATCACAAAACTCACGACTATTAAAGGATAATTCTCTCTGGTCAAATAAAATGTTTACTGCTTGCTTTCTAGGGCTGTGCAATTAATCACAATTTTAGCGCAATCGCAATGTGGACTTATGCAATATCCAAATCGCAGGGGAGCCCACTATTTGATAAAGGCAAAATATGTGTCAAACCGTTTTGAATTAATAATTTTGTGGTGCTGCAGAGAGGTCCAGCCTACAAATCGTATCCTACAGACTAAAGAAAGTCTTTGTTTGGTACAGATCCTTGCAGAAATTGTTTTGATTTCTTTTAATTTTATTATTTTTCAATGAAAATTAGAATAATGATACAAAAATGATCATTCCCTCCAATATTGAATTATATCGCAATTGCAATATCAGTCAAAATAATCACAATTAGCTATTTTCCTCATATCGTGCAGCCCTGTTGCTTTCTCGCTCCAGGTTAAAGAGCGAGGCTGTGTGCACTGCAGATAGACCACCTAAAGAGTCACTGGAGAGCATCCTGATGGCACTGGATGATGAGAAGTGAGGTTAACCATGAACTATTTTGCATCACTTTGCAAAAAAAAGTACAGAGTGAGACCACAGTTTGCACTTTGATATGAATAATTGATTGAGACCTTTTATTCTCTTTAGCCTGAAACCAAAGAAAGTGAAGTACCCCACCAGACAGCTGTACATCTCTGCAAAACAAGGAGAGCTCCAGAAGGTCATTCGTCTCCTTGGTAACTCCAATATGTTACTTGACATTAAAAAAAAGCTTCAATTACAATTAAAGCTGCAAGCAGTGTTGGACGGGACCTCGCACCTCCTTGTGTGTCGGGGTTACTGGCGGACGCTGCTCCACTGAAAAAGGAACTCTGCTAAGTTCAATGATACCTCACACAAGAGTCTACGATAAACGGGTCACTAGTTATGAACGGGGGTGTGGCTTAAGCATAGGGGTCGGGCCAAACCATGACAGACAGACAGATTGATTGATTGATTGATTGATTGATTGATTATTGTCATTGCATATCACTACACAACGGAATTTAAGAAATGAATGGCAAAGGAACTCTCTGCTAAGTTCAATGATACCTCACACAAGAGTCTATGATAAACGGGTCACTAGTTATGAAAGGGAGCGTGGCTTAAGCATAGGGGGCGGGGCCAAACCATTACCAATTAAAGAGGAAGTCTCTGCAGTGTTCAATGACCCCTCACACAACATTCTACCTTAAGGCGCTGACACATCAACCCGATTATCTTGTTGTCGGGGTTGTTGAATCGGCCATTGGGCAGTCAGACTCAATGACCAATTACCGGAAATGACGAGCGGGATGAGTGTGACGAACGCCTCTCGAAATCTAACGAAAATCTTTTAAACTGACCTTTGTTTCATCTGAAATGAAGACAGATTCAGCAACTGCATGGCCTATTTCTCGCTTAAAATGTTTTCAGAAACTATTTTTGTAAAATACGAGATCGTATTCCGAACAAGCCGCCGTTATGGTCGGTTTTGAAATTCGGGAGAAGCCAGACCCACGTGACGTGTTCGTCCAATCAGCTGCCGGTTTTCATTTTTTGGGCGACAATACAGATTAGCGCCTCATGCTGTTATGGAGATGTATTACGTCTCGCGCACTCGCAGAACGTACGCTCAAGTCGGCGTCGCTTCGGTGTGTTCCGAGGCACTTTTTTGACCAACTTGGGGAAACTGATCAGTCAGACTGCCTTTTCTGCCGACGGTCAGTTGTCGGGTTGGTGTGTCAGAGCCTTTAAACTGTTCAAAAGTTATGAAAGGGGGCGTGGCCTGAGTACATGGACGTGGTTAAAATATAAGGGGCGGCTCAGTATCACATGTAGACCACACATAAGTTTCAAGTAAATCGGATGATGTTTGTCATATAAGGCTGATATCCTGTTGCCAGCGGGGGGCTATTACCAAAAGTCAATATTGGCATGTAGATGTCCTCAGGCTTGAACTCTTGTTGATCATGGGAAATTTCAAGCCACGAGAAAGTGGCTGTAACTAGAGTGTACATTGTCCATACGAGAAAGTGGCTGTAACTAGAGTGTACATTGTCCATACGAGAAAGTGGCTGTAACTAGAGTGTACATTGAATGTACACTCTAGTTACAGCCACTTTCTCGTTCATCGCTAAACACTCAAAATGGCTGCCATAATAACTTTTCATCGTTGAGGTCTTGAGATAGCAAACACCAAATTTGAAGTCGATTGGTTGAAATCTCTAGGAGTTTATTTAAGTATAGCACCTTGATTTTTAGGCCTACTTCCTGTTGCCACTTCCTGGGCGCTATGACTTTGAGTAAATATCTGTCTCTAGATGTCCTCAGGGTTGGACTCTTATGAATCCTGAACATTTTAGAGTTGATTGGGCAATGTACACTCGAGTTACACCCACTTCTTGTTTCGATGGCGAAATGCACAAAATGGCCACCATGGCCATGCCCTATGACAAAAAGTTTTTCATTTAATAACTTTTCATCTGTATGGTCTTAAGATGGCACAGACCAAATTTGAAGTCGATCGGATGAATTCTGTAGGAGAAGTTCGTTAAAGTACGACGTGGAAATGGCCAAAATCACACTAATTTTGACACTTTCAATTCAAAATGGCGGACTTCCTGTTGGGTTTAGGGTATGGCTCCAATGAGCTTTTTTGTATGTCTTGAGATGCTACATATGTGTACCACATTTCGTTTGTCTACGTTCAACGTACTGCAGGGGCTCAATTTTTTAAATTTTGTAGGGGGCGCTAGCAAGTAATTTTTGTGCGCTTATTCCCGAAACCCTTAAAATACGTACATTTTTCACCAGGCTTGATGCGACCGCAATTTTTTGTGTGTTTTTGAGTATGTAAAGCCCCTCAAAAATGCGATTCATTTCCAGAAAAGAATAATTCCTTCAATTCCAATAGGGCCTTCGCCGCTGTCGGCACTCGGGCCCTCATAACTCAATGTATGTTTTTTTTGGCATTTGTATTATGACACTGATAGACAAAACTTTGTACATTGAAGTTGATGGGAAGGACCCCAACTTTCTGATGGAGGGCCAAAACAAAGTCACCCCTCTTCATGCAGCAGCGGCTGAGGGTCACCAGGAGATCTGCCACATGCTGGTCCAGGTGAGGAGACTGGCTTCACTGCAGGTTGCACCTCAGGGCCTGTATTTATTGAGTGTCTCATAATACAAAAGTCCTCACTGGCCAAACATTCTCAGAGTGACACATTTTTGGTTCTACCTTTTCAGCTTGGATTAAAAGCATTTAAACTCCTATCTCAGCCAATATTTAGGAGAACTCCAGTGCAATATTGCACAATCCAGTGTGGTTAAATAAGTATTTAACACATTTTAATTAAACATATTTCCAATCCAGCTATTCACATGTAATTCAGATCAGACATTGGTATTAACTTGAAAAAACTACACAGACAGAGAAATCATAACATTCCAATCCATAAAAGAAGTTATTTGCAATAAAGTTGAATGACAGGAAGAAAGTATTGATCACACTAACTGAATTAAAAGTAGCATAGTGGCAGCTTCATGATGCTTCCCGTACGAAGACACTAATGTCTCACAGTGTGCAGGTGGGATTTTCCAACACCGTTTTATTTCCTTCCTCTGGAACCGTGACAGTCATCTTTGCAGTATGTTTTGGATCGTTGTCCTGCTAAAAAAAATCCAACTGCATCTCATCCTCATCCTCATCCTCATCGTCCAGGTGGATGGCAACATCCACCTGGACGCTCCACCTCCACCACCTGGATCGCGCCATTCATCTTTCCTTTGATAATTTGGATTCTGCTGGTAGCATGAGAAGAGAAACAGCCCCATACCATGATGCTTTCACTGCTGAACTTCACTGTACTGTAGGTATGGCATTTTTAGTCATATCATATGCAGAGCCATTTCTCTTCCAAACATGGTGCGTCGCTATGTTGCTGAAAAGTTTTATTTTTGTCTCTTCTGACCACACTACATTCCCCCATGATCTACAGGCTTCTCCTAATGTAGTGTAGCAAACTTTAAAAGAGCATTTTTAGCAAAAATATGACAATCCAAAACATACTGCGAACTAGACCGCCAGTTGTTTCCAGAGGAAGAAAATAAAGGTGTTGGAATGGCCCAGTCAATCATGAGACCTAAACCTAATCAAACATTTGTGGAATAAACTGAAGATCAAGATTTACCAGCGTGGCTCTGGAATCTTCAAGCTTCAAAGACTGTGGAAGCATTGGGCCAAAAACCCACCTGCAAACTGTGAGAGTTTCTTTGTGCAGGAGGCCTTGAAGCTGGCATTGCAAACAAATGCTTCTCCACCAAGTATTAAGTACATCTTGCGTAGCGTGTTCAATACTTTTTCCTCTCCTTCCACTTTATTGTAAATAAGTTATTTTATGGGTTGGAATATTATGATTTCTTTATCCGTGTAGTTTAATGAAAGAAATGTTGACGTGTTGAATACTTAATGTCCTCCACTGTATATGCAAGTTGCTATTATAGGCATTGGATAGGGCTTACTGGACTTCCTACTGTAGGCCACACAGCTGAGTCAAATTATCTTCTATTTTAACCCACACCAATGACTTGTCAGTGTTTACTTACAGCATTATACAAATGGCTTTTGGTTAGGCCTTTTCTATTTTGACATTATACTTTGCATACATAACCTAGATAGCTTAGTCATTAAAGGACAAATCCGGCGCAAAATGAACCTAGGGGTTAATAACACGTGTACCGAGTTGACCGTTCTCTGGGATATGTTTTCATGCTAATCGAATGTGACCAGTTTCATCGCAAACCGCTAATTAGCTTATAACACTAGACGAACGCCGTGCAACCAGTAACCAGTAACAGCTCAGCACGGCGTTCGTCGTTCAGCTGGTCGTGAATGTTTTCCAAAGATGGCGGCCGCCTGTATATGGGAACGGTACAGCCTTGTTAGTGGTATAGAAATATTGATTTCTTTTTACTTTACCCTTGTCCCGACGACTAGCGTTATAAGCTAGTTAGCGGTTTGTGATAAAACTGGCCACATTCGATTAGCATGAAAACATATCACAGAGAACGGTCGACTCAATACACGTGTCATTAACCCCTCGGTTCATTTTGCGCCTGATTTGTCCTTTATGTGCATACAAAGATGTATGTATTTTTAGTACTGGGCTTTAACTTTCAGCATTACTCCTAGGAGGGATTGTGAGACGCCTGATAAATACAGATGCAGATCCAACAGAAGCATACAGAGTCTGTAAAATGCATTTACCATCCTTTAACTTCTTGCAGAAGTTTCTACCTTTGGAATTAGTGACCCCATTAAAGTTGTTTTTAAGATACCACAGTAAAATAAAGATAATGAATATGTAAATAACTCAATTTTGACTTTAAGTAAAAGTCTCATTGAAGTTCAAATTTTAACCTTATCTTAATTTGGTAACAAAGACTTCCATGGAAATACATCTTTTAGGTGTGAAATGTAAGTTTGCTTTAAATCCGAGAATGGAAATTCCGTACATGTTATTACTTGAGCTAAACTGACATAGTTTCCCATTATTTTCTTTAGTCTGGACTAGCAAAATGGATCACATGTTTTAAAGCTGCAGTAGGCACCATGTTAAAGGTTAACTTAAGGATTTTCTTTTTTCAACCTGGACCCTATTTTCCTATGTTTTTGTGTCTAAGTGACTGATGGGAACAGCAATCTTTGAAATTGGTCCAGTATTAAGCAAGATCGCTGCAGTCGGCAGCAGCGAAACAAGCTACATCAAAAGTATTTGGGCAATTTGCGCACTTTCAATTTCCGTCTGCAAAAATGCCCGTTTTGCTACTGACAGCCTCAGATTATTATTCTTCTTTAAGTGTCTGACAACATTATGGAAAGGATTTCTAGGGAGGTCGATCTTTCTGTTGAAGAGTAAGGTCCTTTTTTTAAACACAAAAACATCCGCAAAATTGCGATCGCTAAAGCCACCAGATAAACAGTAATTTTATCATCGTAAAATACACTTCGTTCAAAGTCGACACACATAATAAAACCCGTTTTGATTTGTCTTTCCACTTTTGGTTGAAATAAACACATAGTTTACTGATTTACATATTTATTATACACACTTAAAGTATTGTTTTTTTAAATGGGGTCTGGTGGTTTTAGCGATAGCTATCTCAGAGCCGTTTCCTGTTAGAAGAAAGGTCTTTTTTAAAAGGTCTTTCTCTATAGGAATCTTTTCCATAATGTTGTCAGACACTTAGAATAACAATCTGAGCCTGTCAGTGGCAAAAACAGCACTTTTAGTGGAAAAAAAGGACGATGCACATTTGCTCTATATTTGCATCCGGTTTGCGGCAGCTGATCACAGCGTTCTTGTTTAATACTGGACCAATGTCAAAGATTGTTGTTCACATCAGTCACTTTAACATAAAAACATAGGGGAAAAGGGTCCAGGTTGAAAAGAAACAACGTTACCCTTTAACTGTCGTACCGTAAAATCCTGTTGGTTGATGTCAGTGTCTTAATTAGCAACGTTGGGATGCTGTGTGTGCTCACTCCCATAGGCTGGAGCCAACCTGGAAATGTTTGATGAGGAGCAGAGAACACCACTGATGGCGGCCTGTGAAAACAACCACCTGGACACAGTGAAGTACATGCTGAGAGCCGGAGCAGCTGTCAATCACAAGGTGGGTCAGCAGCGCACACTCAGTCTGTTGGATCATCTCAGTCAGGGTCAACTGATGTGTGCTCATGTCAAATTCTGCTTCTACATTCATAATTTAGTCCAATCTCACTCTACCAACTGCTGCCACTGCTCAGACCCTTTGTACTAATATTTTAAAATCCCATTTAATAGGTGCCGTTTTTCTTATGCTACACCTGTCAGATGGCTGGTTTACAGTGGCATCGGATGAAAAGTCTAAAAATTGTGTTTGGAATGATTGTTGACTTAATCTTGTGAAAAACGGAGGCCGAAACAAAAGTGTTTCTTTAAAAAAATAATGGAGCCAAACGGTTAAAGCACAAATCACACAACCACAACATCCACAGTTCGATTCCAGTCAGGAACTTTTATAGAATATCATACACCTCTTTCTCTCTACCCATGTTGCCGGTTTCTCTACACTTTTGACTTTCAATGCCAACAAAAAGTAAAGTAACAGTATAGTAACCAAATGAGGCAGGGAAATAAAAATGTAACCACTTAAGCCAGTGCAGCAACAACATTCACAGGCTAGTTGGCAAATGTGGGCTTTGATTTACTTTGCTAAATGTTAACAAAAGTGACCTCTGAAACCAATTTGCACCCCCTCTTGTAGGAAGAAACTGCTGATAAACTTGATAACATTTGGTTATGTGTAGAGACATGCTGCATTAGATTTTTAGCTTAAACCATATGGTGAGCAAACAAACTCAGTATATCGGTTCAAATTGATAATTGTTGCTATTCAGACTTTACGACTTCTTGTTATACCAATTTGGTCACACTGCAAGACCAGACAGTAGTTGGCAAAAACAAGACAAAAAGGGAAATAGCACCATCAGTTATGGGACATACGGTGGATATGTGGATGTGCACCTTTTGTGAATGTGTGAGCAGTGTGTGAAATCTCAAAAACATGGTATTCATCATGCTGAAATGAGCAATTTACGACAAATTTGTCCAGTTAAGAAGGCTTGGTAAATCAAAAACTTGGAACACTCATACGAGCACAGTAAGAGAGGTTTAGGACAACATCACAAAAATGTTCATGCATGAGGCCCAGTGAGCTAAAAGAGACACAAATGGTAATTAGAGTTGAGAGAGAGTGCAGGAGCAACACCGTTAACATAGAGCCCATGTTTATATACAGGGGTTAAAGTGGGATTTGGCAGGTGGGGGAACCCTAACATTCGGTGCACAGCACTTGTATAAAAAGTAGGGCTGTTAAACAATTAAACTTTCTTAATCGCGATTAATCGTTAAATTTCTATAGTTAATCGCGATTAATCGCATGTTTTATCACATGATTAACATTCTATATTATTTTGCATTTCAGAACTGTTTTTAAGTACATATTAACAATGGAATGCAATTCTTGATTGGGAATCAAATGAAAGCAAAAAAAAAATGACTTTATGAACTTGATTTTAAGATTTGTAATTGTTTATTATATATTTAATCTAGTCACACATTTGAATCTAGAGTCAATATTAGGGTTGGGTATTGTTTAGTTTGGATACCAGTGCTAAAGCGGTACTTTTAAAATGGTACCAGTGCCTTAACGGTGCCTGAACCGATACTTTTTAAGAAAGTTTAAAAAAAGAAGGGTACTAAACAGTTGGCGACATTAAAGAACGGCTTGTTCATTGCTAAGGCCATATCGTCAAAATTAAATGTTTAATAATAATGTAATCACTATAACAATAACTTATTTCACTAGTAAATTGCTGTTGAATGACAAAAACAACCACCAAATGGGAAAAGGGCATTTAAAAACTTTGAATGCACCACGAGGCTGTAAATTACCAGTTTCATTGAACGCATTGTCTGTGTTTTTCCGACAGCAGCAGCTGCAGATTCCAGATCCCGGTGTTGAATCCTATACAGTGAAATACAGACAAACTTTACACCGTTTAGCGTTAGCTGTCAGCATTGTAACCGTGTTTAATCCAGCTTCTAGCTAGCGGTAGGCCAACGTTAGCTGCTGTTGAGTATAGTGTTAACTAGCGTCACGTGCAGCAATGTTTCTGTTGCCTGTAACGTGTGTTTCAGAGCATCAGAGAGAAGTGCAGGCATATCAGTGGCACCAGAATGAGGCACCGAAATCCGCGTTGCTATTCCTGCAGCAGCAGGATGTGTTACGAGGAAGTACGGCAAAATAGTAGCCTGTTAGGCATAACGCAAAGCAGAGTGAAGTGAAAATAAATTAATAAATGGTGGCATGCGATTAATAGGATTTTAAAAAATTAACGCGTAATGCTCGGCCCTAATGAAAACAAAATGTGTCACTTTTAAAGCTGGTTTGTCTGTTACTCCTGTTACTGTGGAGCAATGTAGCATTTAAAAGGCTATTTGCTTGTCTGGTGCAGTTAGGCCTGTCGCGATAGTCAATAAATCAATTAATTTACGGACAGCAGAGGAGCAGAATAAAGTAGCTGTACCTTCACCAAAATGAAGACTGAAAAACAGAACTATTTTGGTACAAACATTTACTCGCCATGTGGCAGATAGCCATATAGATATAATTTATTAATTATATATTATTTCAATTTAATATTTAGTGTTTAATAAATAATTGTTAAATGTAGTACAGAGTCTTTAGTCTATCGCACAAACACTCGACGAACGAATTGCCTGGGAGAACACACGTGTCACAAACGGCAATTCCACAACTGTACAACAGCGTGAAAGATGACATACTAAAGGAGATCAAAGACATATTGTGGATATTTAAAATGTCTTCCAGTTCCAGTGTTAAATATTCTTTAGAAATAAAAGTTTATTGATCTTTGAAAAGGTGTACCTGCATTATTATGCCATTATCATTATATTAGAAGAAAATGGTCTCAGAACGACAATATTATCGTTTATCGCAATAATTCTGGGACAATTTATCGTCCAGCAAAATTTATCGTCCAGCAAAATTTAAACAAAGACTGGAACGGATATTTGGCCTTATTTCTGGCTTTCAAAAAAATAATGTTTGCCTGGTGGGAAACACTGAAACTGCCAACCAGATTAGTTTACTTATTAATTGAAGGTGCACAAATACAGTTCTGGATCGTTCCGGCCCACTTTAACCCCTGTTCATATAACAAAATTGATTAGAACACTTCACTCTTTCACATAAGCTGACCGTCTCTCTGGAACAACATTTTATTAACCTCTCCATCTCTAAGCCTAAACTAGGCTCTAGGGTGGGAGATGAACATATCTGAACTGCTGGACACATTTCTCTTCATTATTTCTGCTCCAGTGTCCTGTTTTCACCAACAAGTTTAATGTCATAGAATCCAGAAGCCAATGAAATGCCCTTTTCTTTGGACTAAACAGCAGTGGCAGTAGCACAGTGTTGTTCAATGTGAATCATGTTGTCATCCCAGGATATCATGGGCTTCACCTGTTTGCATCTGGCAGCTAAACTGGGACATTATGATATAGTCCACCATCTGCTCTCCAAGGCATCCAAATACATCAACTGTCAGGTACAACACACACACTGCCTCATTTACTAACTGCTGCTGACAGCTAATGTGTAAATAAAAAGTAATACGATAGCATAAATCTTTGCACGAGTTTTACAGCCTGTGTCTGTGCAGGATAACGGGGGGTGGACTCCCATCACCTGGGCCATTGAGTACAAGCACAAGGAGCTTGTCCACCTGCTGCTGGCCAGAGGGGCCGATGTTAACATCAGAGACAAGGTCAGTGCACACAGTACGCTGTTCACTTTTACAACTGTACCACACACACACACACACACACACACACACACACACACACACACACACACACACATATACACATGTACATGCCGTAACACTCTGTTTTCACACTTCCTACAGCATTGCAGCTCATCGAGTGTTATCTTGTGGGATGCATAATAGTTTTTACCTCTAAACTGAGGGAAGTGTAAGTACAGTAGACTGGGGAACCAGAGGGGAATTGGATTCTGTGTCACCCCGAGCAAGGAAAAAAAGTAGACTTCACTTATTTATGTCATAATTAAGATAAAATGTATTTCTAATTGAGACAGGAAGGATGGCACAGCATTTCATAACTGTATGATTGTGCTGTATATATAGTTGGCCAATCATTACTATGCTACAATACCGTTTTATTATAGGTAAAACATTTGTTGGTGTATTATCTAAAATATAACAATACAACAACATAATATTTAACTTTAAGTGATCAAATAAAACATTGGGCCTCATACAGTATAGAGCAAAACAGAATACATGACATTCACCAATTTTCTTGTACCTATACGAGCAAAATTCATAATTCAACAATTTTTTTAGACCAATATTGCGATTGCCAGTCAGTATGCAATTTAAAAAAAATCGGTATTATTCACTATACACAAGCAATAAATCCCCTAAGTATGACCTATAACATAGTATGACCGACACGACATTGGATACAGTCAACATATATCAATATTGCCCTGTATGGGAAGAAAAACATGCTTAAATGTTTACGTTAATCTTGATCGCTATAACTATGTTAGTACTGTCGATAGCAACAAAAAAAAAGAAAATCGATCCTAGCAAACTGGAGTTGCTGCAGCTGATGCCCAGAGCTCCCACTGAAAATGGCAGTTTTTGGGCATAACATAAAGAGTGCCTTTGTGCCTCTTAACAGACACACAATACAATTAAAATGTCTGTGAAACAGGGCCCTTACATGACAACAAGATGCGTTTTCAAGACATTGTTTAAATTCACCTACCCTGTTGGGATGGGAATGTCTGGGATGAGTGAGTGTGTTCAGCCCGGCGTCGGTGATAATCAACAAGCAGCAGTTCCGTGTGTATTTGTAGCATATATATCCATTTTGTGTGTGAACGATCTGGCGTTGGTGAGTAGGAGTCTTGGCAGTAGCGATCTATGTGGTAGTTTCCTTAGCCGTGCTAGCAGGCCCGCCCGGCGGCATCCTTGCTTCTGCTTCCTCCCCGCCTTCCCCGCCTGCCGCGGCCGACAACAATCCAACTAGCACCCGCTGGTCTGGTGGATGTCCTCCGGAGGACAGGTCATGCCTTCGCGGCAAAACATTTTAGTTTATTTCCCCCTTAAAAATAAGTAATTGAGCACTGTAGTGGTTATGACCATATCAGTGACTATGTAACTATATGGAAATGGGCCAAATGATGACTGTGCCTTGTACAGTGTTACAGAAGGCTAGCTGTCTCGCGCTGAAGTCCCCTGGGAATTCAGTTGTAGCAGGAAAAGGTAAATAGCAGTGTGCAGATCGGAGCGTAGTGTGTGAAGAGTGAAGAGCGGAGGTGTTCACAAAGGAACTGGGAAGAAGCTTGGAGTAACGTAGCTAACTATGGAGCTAGAGCTAGCCTTCAGTAATGCTATTACTGTACAAGCAACTGGCATAATTTGGCCCATTTCCATGTAGTTAGACTCTGATTGGTTTATTGCATGTTACGCTCAAAACACACTATGAATTAATGAAGACACTAAGTACAACCCTTTTGAACCTTTTTTTTTTTTTTGCTGTCAAACTAGCAAAAGTGGATTTGGACACACCCTAAACGCATCTGCGCCTGGCGCTTCACGCCGTGTGCTTAGATCGTTAAAATAGGGCCCTTAATGTTTCATTCACACACTCTTGTCACAGATTTAAAAGTTTTAGAAAAGTAAACTTTTGACCCTGTGATGACCTGAGATGACATAGTTAAAAACACATCAAAACCATGTCAACCTCATGGTGGCGCTAGAGGAAAAGTCAGGGGATCACTAAAGTCATTTGTATTCCTCCTCTGGGCACCATGAATCTCTGTACCAAATTGAATGGCAATCCATCAACTAATTGTTGAGATGTTTCAGCCCGGACCAAAGTTACCATAGCTGATAAAAGAGGTTGTGAATAAGAATAAGACCCAACAGGTCCAAAGAATGTTATTTATACAGAACAATTCTGTATTTGCTCCTTGTTCAGGAAGAGAATGTCTGCCTGCACTGGGCAGCACTTTCGGGCTGTGATGACATCGCCCAGGCTCTGCTGGAGGCCAGATGTGACCTCAACGCTGTCAACGTTCACAGTGACTCAGCGCTTCATGTTGCTGCCAGAGAGAACCACCTGGAGTGTGTGATGTGAGTATGTAGCAGAGTTCATCTGGCTGAACATAGACCTTTATCAAATTCAGATCAGTCCATTGTTAGTCTCGCATTGCCAGACCTTCCTCCACAGCGCTGCGGAGGAGGGTCAGACTGCACACACTCAAAGAAGAGGGGCACATTTGAAAAACGAGTAAAAATGCATTGTCCTCAAATTTAAAGCTCTGCTTATAGGCAATCATTTCTTCAACCCATATTTTGCTGAAATGTTTTTGTTTTGTTTTCAATTGTAGTGGTGCCTAGGACAACCTGAGAGCTGTAGAAATGAGAACGTAAGCTCTCAGCTCATTTAGAAGCTGCAGCCCAGGGGTTGGTTTGTCATTTCTACAGATGTCAGTGAAGTTGTTCTATGTACAATTCAACATTTAAATAAGGTCTGGGTTTAAAATGATCATTTAAAGTCATTGTTGTATGCAGTGAATGCAAAATAACTCCTATTTTCCATTACGTGTGTCAGTGCTGCGTTCCGGAGGAGTTGCGGCTCCCCGCAACCAATCACGACCATTCAAGTCAATGCTTGATATTCTAACACCCGTGTTATGGTGCGTCCCAGAAGCGTGTGTGAAGCCGCTCTCCAATCCGCTAAAGATACACGCCGGTTCTGTTTTCACGCACGCTGCAGGGCGTTCAAACAACCGGGCAGGAAATGAAAGAGCGAGAGCATCCAGTCAGTTTACCAAAACAACACCATAGACGGCAAGCGATTCATCTTGGAGGTTGAATAACATAATAAGACATCACAGATCCTATTTATAAGGACAATGCCAGACACGAGAAGGCATGGAGTTTAATTGCAGGAGTGCCTGGAGTGGAAGGTAGATACTAGCTTAATAAACATGTGATTGTTCTGAAAAGTACTTAAAATAATCAAATATGCGAGTCGCGCAGGCAAGACGCTCCGCTTCTGAGACGCTCCCTGTGTGGTATGGCGCGTGGCGGAGGACAGAACAGCCAGAACGCTGCACCGACGTGCCAATTTAGAAAAAACCTAAATATACATAACCCTATTTATGCTCTCAATGACAGATATCAGTTTTGAGTTAAATTATGTTTTAGGAAACACTAAAACACTACTCTCACAGTATTTATAACTGACGATTGTAGTGGTCCACCAACATGGGTTTGTCAATGGCGGATTTTTAGAGAGCAGGGCAACCAATGGTCAGTGTATAATGCCAATGTCATTGTTGATGTTATTGTTGTTTTGTTGTTTTTTTTGCATCTGATAAAATACAACAATTTAATATTAATAACAAATGAAACACAAAATTGCTGAACCTAAAGGGAAAATTCGCCACCTTTTTAAATGTGAATGTCCAAACAGTACTGAAGGTATATGTAGTATTTTGAAGAAATAAATACCCCAGTGTGAGCTATAATGAATGAGAAAGCGAGTCCTCCTGCTCGCGGATGCTGTGGCGGAAGTACCTACATGTACCAGGATGTATTGCGCGTGAGCTGTGACTTTGCTTGGCTCTCTTAGCTTTTTTTAAAATAAACTCTCAGATTTGCAAGAAAATAAATATTTTTACACCTAAACAGAGAAATAAAACGGAATTCAAGTTTGTCTCTTTCACAAACCAAGATTGAAGAATGAATTACCTTGTTAACCCATCATATAACCCTTCATTCGGGGACAGAAAAGAAATAAAACTTACAAAATCAGTCTTCCAACAATAGGTAGTTTTTGTCGGAAAATAAATCTTTAATTCACTGAGTGAGATGTGAAAAAATGCTGGTCCACTCGCCATTTAAAAAAACGTAAACAGTGGCTCGTTGGTGGCTCTCACTCCTTCTACAGAGGCAGACCCTTAAATTTGCAAAATACGATGACACAATGCGTCCAAAAATAGCCCTGCTGGTCTTGGTTGTCCTTTCCAGTTTATTTTCGGGATCCTGAAGGTCAGGTTCAGGTTCCAACATCTGGTGGGAAAAGTGAAACCAGAAGAGTGGGGGCTGTTTTAGCAGCACATTATTGCCTATGTTTTTTAATGATATGATGAAGAATCTACATATTATTCCTGGAATGCACGAGTGTCAACGAACTTTGCTCAGGTGTCCACATACTTTTGGCTTTAAAGTGTTTGTTTATTAAGATCCTCTGTCTTAAACAGAAGCTATTCTTCCTGGGGTATTATTTCATAAGAATATTACATGAACTGGATTACATACATCCATAACATTTATACTCACAATACATCAAAAGAACAGCAAAAACATAAAAACATCATCAACAAGGTGTTCAACAAACATAAACGTGCATACATAACATTCATACTCAACTAAGTATATTACTTACTTACTTACTTACTCCTCTTCATCCCCTATGGGACATAAGGCTTCAATGAGCACTCTCCATTGCGTTCGGTCCCTGGTAGCATGTTGGGCCTCTCTCCATGACAGGTTCATCTGTTCCAGCTCTTGTGTCACAGTTCTGCGCCAGGTGGTTTTGGGCCTCCCAGGTTTTCTTTTGGCAGGTGGTGTCCATCTTAAGGCGACTTTTGTGATGCGGTCCTGCTCCATCCTCAACACATGTCCTAGCCATCTCAGGCGTCTGTGCATAATCTCCTTGGTGATGCTCCGGCTTCCCGTTTTCTTGTACAGTTCATTGTTGGAGATCTTATTAGGCCAAAAGATCTGGCATATTTGTCGGAGGCATCCATTATGGAACACTTCCATTCTCTTCAGGTCTGTTTTCACAACTCGCCAGCTCTCTGAACTGTACAGCAGAACAGACTTTACATTGCAGTTATATAGGAGCATCTTCGTTTTAAGGCTGTATTATTTTGATCTCCAGATGGGACGGAGTTGGGAGAAGGTAAGAAAGTATATTAGCTCCTGGCAAATTGAGTCCAGAAATATCTGCAGGATATTGGTTTTAGCTTCAAAGTTCCCGTATTGGCCGATCCCTTGATGCACCAGTTTATTGTGATTTTAAGATTACTGTGTTCTCTTTGTTATTTTACCCATTACACAACAACCGGTTCTAACCTAGTCACTTCTAACTTAAACATCCTCCATCTGCAGGTTGTTTCTGTCTCGTGGAGCTGACGTCAACCAGAAGAACAAGGAGGGAGAGACGGCTCTGGACTGCTGCGTCTACGGCTCCAAGGTGTGGACGGCCCTCAACACCAACAAGAAGCTGACTGACGCCAGGAGAGGCAGGGACTGTCATGGAGAAAGAGTGCTCAGCAGGTAGACAGCAATACTGTGTGTGTGGTGTGTGTTTTGGTTGGATCCTATAATAATATGAATGCTTCTTTTCCAATATTATACGTAAAGAACTGTTTGTAATACATATTGCAGCATACATATCTGCAGCTCTCATCTGTGTTTGGGTGATTTTTTTATTTGCGTTGTTCCTCTGTGAGTTGAGACATTTATAACCATCTTGAAACACATTGGACATATTGGTAAAACAAAAATGGAATGTGATCAAGCTAAAAAATATATATTATTATTATACTGTACTGTATTGTATACTGTATAGTGTGGAAAAGATGTATTCTACACAGGGAGTGTCAGAGTTTGAGGAGTTCTTTAGGGATGCCATAGAATCATAAAAGATCCAAACTACTCGGGAACAGCTTTTTCTCTATTTTCTGATGTCAGGAAGAAGGTACTAGATACAAAAGGACCAGCACTGAAAGGCTCAGGAAGAGCTTCTACCATCAGGCCACTAGGATCTCAAATGCTTAAGACTGCCCCCTCCCCCCCCATCATACACATATATTTATTGTTATTAATGTTTTTAATGCATAAATTGAAGGAACTGACAGATAACATTTCACTGAAATTGTATTTGTATATGTCCAACGTGACAAATAATAAGTTGATTGATTAATACCGCACACACACAACAGTTGCAGTCAGGATGTGTCTAGCTTAGCGACTTTTTTTTTTTTTAAATACTAACTACTAACACCTCTAAAGCTCAGTAATGTTCTCAGAATATTTTGAGAATTCAATAAAGAGATGTTAAAAACGAAACACAAACTGCCATTTTACATTTCTATTTCTGTACATGACCCGATACTTGTTCCTTATAGTGAGCATTAGTGGTGTTGGTAGGTGTATTATTTACTTTAGACAGAGCCAGGCTAGCTGTTTACCCCTGCCTCAAGTTTTTATGCTATGCTAGGCTAAGCGCATCCTGTCTCCAGCTCTGTACTTACACACATATACATGAGGTTGATATTGATCGGAGTCTGAATTCAGTTTTTTGACAATGGAAGTGTTTATAATGCATTTTATTCTTAATTTCCTTGTCATTTCTTCTAGAACTGGTCTAAGTCTTATCAGTTTTTCACATCATGTTTTCATTACTTTATTGTGATATTCTCTTGATACAGATCTACAAGCATATATTTTTCATTTTACCATACATATTTGATCACATTTTAAAAACTATTTGACCTTCTCTTAGGGACATTTCTCGGGGGTACGAGGCAGTTCCTATTACCTGTGTTAATGGTGTCGACAGTGAGCCGAGCCCTGACAACTTTAAATACATACCTGACAACTGTGTCACCTCCCCAATGAACATAGACAAGGATATCACTCATTTACAGGTGAGGCTTCAAGCTTTCTATAAATGGTAAATCCTATAAATTCTACATACAGGGTTTCCGCTGGGTTTTAAAAAGTCTACAATTTCAAAATCAAAGTTTTAGGCCTTAAAGTTCACTGAAGTATTGTGTTCTAGGTCTTACATTATTTTTAAACAGGTCTTAATTTTCCAACGTCCATTTAACGCTACCTCTAATGGTCTTTTTATGCTCTGTTTATTCTGTGGTTCTTCTTTCTCTCGCTCGTCCAAATATAATTTGCTGTATATTTACAGATTATCATTTCTCTATGTCGCCTTCATTCAATTTTGATAAGTTTATTTACTTTGCAAGTACTTCTGTGACCCTGCATTTCATTTTATGTCGTGATATAGGTCTTAAATTATTTCATAAAGGCCTTAAAAAGTCTTAAATTTGACTTGTTGAAACTTGCAGAAACCCTGTACATATATCACAATGCTCTAAAGTGTGGTGATATTCTATATTTTTTGTGTTGTCAAAAAACATTTGCAGACCCAAGCCGATAATGAATGAGAGCTCCTTTGTTATTAGAAACGCATCAATGAGCCAAACTGTTGCACTGGGTGACATGTTCGTTAATTTCTATCAACACACGCACACACACACACACACACACACACACTGTAGTTTATTTTGACTCAATCCCACACACACCGTCCTGCTGCCAGAAAGACTCACCATCCTCACTAGAGCACCAAATGTGGATTAATCCGCTGCTAAAAAATAGTCCCCAACAACTATTTCCTCCTGCTTGAGTAATGTTTGCTAATACCTACAGTGACCATCTGCTTTAGGAAATAACTGACCCTTTAAAAAGGTGTTTTATGAGTGATTTATGTCTTCACTAGTAACCAATGAGTTGCAGTTCTACACACAAGGTAAGAAAGTATTGAGAGACGAACTAAGACATTTATGGTTTTGGTCTTTTCATGGTATTTGTTGACAGGGAGAAAACTATAGAATATCACCAGCATTATCCTTTAACCTGGTGCTGTTGCAACCTTTACGTGACACATTCACGATAGTATTCGCTGTTGTAAGTGTTACAGAAGTGTTACCAGGTCTCACCTACTGAGATTGCCTTTGACTGAGTTGGGGGACTTAATGAAACCAGCAAGCAGAAGGAACTGCTGTTTACACAATATCAATGTTTCATTGTCCTGTCCAAATCAAAAGAGAAAAACACTCCACAGTTTTTTGTAAACTGCTGTTTTTTGTTTTTTTTCTTTCACCGAGGCTGTCATGTCATGAACAATAGTAAAAGTATTAAAAGTAGTAAAAGCAATATAAGATATAAGCTCCAAAATGTCAAGACTAATAATAGCTCACTGATTGTGTCATTCAGCACTGTAGCTGTACAGACGACTGCTCATCCAGTACCTGCATGTGTGGTCAGCTCAGTCTGCGATGTTGGTATGACAGTGTAAGTTAACACACACACACACACACACACACACACACACACACACACACACACACACACACACACACATTCAGCTAACACATTCCGTGATGTTATTTTTTTTACATTTTACATTACATTACATGTCATTTAGCTGACACTTTTTTTCCAAAGCAACTTCAAACTGTGTATTATTGTTTTATCAGAGGTGCAGTTAGAAGAGATGTGTTTTTAGCCTTCGTCTGAAGATGCATAGGCTTTTGGCCGTCCTGATATCAATAGGGAGCTCATTCCTCTATTTAGGAGCCGGGACAGCAAACAGTCGGGATTTCGTTGAGTGATTAGCTGTCCCTCGCTGTGAGGGGGCAGAAAGCAGGTTGGCTGATGCAGAGCGGAGTGGGCGGGTTGGGGTATAGGGTTTGACCATGTCCTGGATGTAATCTGGGGCTGATCCGTTCGTGGCCCTGTATGCAAGTGTCTTGAAGCGGATGCGGCAGCAATTGGTAACCAGTGAAGAGAGCGGAGGAGCGGCGTAGTGTGAGAAAACTTGGGGAGGTTGAAGACGAGTCGAGCTGCTGCGTTCTGAATGATCTGCAGGGGCCAGATGGCACATGCAGGCAGGCCAGCCAGGAGGGAGTTGCAGTAGTCTAGACGTGAGATGACTAGAGCCTGAACCAGAACCTGAGCTGCCTTCTGCGTTAGAAGGGGACGTATCCTTCTGATGTTATGCATGTTTCTAGCAGTCTGGGTGGGGACTGCCACAGAGTTGTCAATTGTTATAGTCAGGTCCTGGGTAGGAGAGTCCTTCCCTGGAAGGAAAAGGAGCTCAGTCTTGTAAAGGTTGAGTTTCAGATGATGTGTGGACATCCAAGAAGAAATGTCAGTCAGACAGGCCGAGATACATGCTGCTACTTGCGTTTCAGACTCCGGAAAGGAGAGAATTAGTTGGGTGTCATCTGCATAGCTGTGATAAGAAAAGCTGTGTGAGTGAATGACAGACCCTGAGAGAGTTGGTGTACAGAGAGAAGAGGAGGGAACCCAGGACTGATCCCTGAGGAACCCCAGTTTGAGTGGGCAAGGTTCTGAGATAGATCCTCTCCAAGTTACCCGGTAGGTTTGGTCTGCCAGGTAAGATGTGAGCAAAGAGAGCACAGAGCCTGAGACACCCAGATCCTGGAGTGTTGAAATGAGGATCTGGTGGATCACTGTATCAAAGGCAGCAGAAAGGTCCAGAAGGATGACGACAGAAGAGAGAGAGGTTGCTCTAGCAATGTGAAGCTGCCAGTGTTTCCCATACATAGGTTCTACTTGGGCGCCCCGCCCAGGTAGATAAAATCCGAATTACATTTTTTTCCAATCAACGGTGTATTTTTTACAGCAGACATAGACCAGCGGCCTCCAGCCCCTCCCCCTCGTGAAGGGTCAACGCTGCACTTCAGGCAGAGATCGTTAGTACTAGTAACATGCTGCTGGTGGTCTTGCGGTGGGATTAACTGTACTAATAAAACCGTAGAAACAACGCGGCCACACCGCTGTGAAAGTTTATCAGAGTCTGGTTGTTATCCCTCTCCGCTGCAGTCACCTTCGCGAGACGTATCTTATAACGGAGCTAACCGTATTTATGGACTTGAGCCCGAATAAAACCCTTAATTTTATGGCTGAACAAGTTTTAAACTACAACCCAGAGTTGTTAGAATGACAGAAATCTGCTCAGATGAGATCTTAATGAGTGCGACATGTATAGTACGAAACGGCATGTTTAGGATCACCAAAACACAAAAAAAACAATGATCTAACAAACAAAATGAACAATAATTAACTTTAGATAGCCCTAGTATAGCTAGATATTTGGGCTCCAGGTAATCTGGTAATTTATCTGCTGAACCTTTAATATATGCTTACACTTTCCTTTCATTTGTTTTAAATTCAACAAGCAATTTGTTGTATTTTAGCAGAATACTAAAAGCAGCAGAACTGAGTACATTTTAATATCCATTTATTGTAAGTAATATCGCGATATCCAACAACGTTATGGCATATCGCATATTTTCCTCATATCGTGCAGCACTAATATTTACCCTGAAATTGTGTCTGATGCAGAATAGTGAATAATTTTATCTGTATCATCGTTAAGTCTAATTTGTTTAATATGTAAATAGTTATATTATAAATAAAATAAAATATATTATAAATCTATAAATTGCAAGAACGTCTGTCTGTGTGTTTTTCGCATATCTCTTGAACCGTTAGTCTGATGGATTTCAAACTTGACAGGTGTCTTGCTGCGGTCACGGGTAAGTGCAGTGCCAAGTTTGACGTTGTTTGGATTAGAAATGCAAAAGATATCGTCTGTAAAAGAAGCACACATTGGCTTTTGCAGCTCTAGCCGCTGGCCACTCCCCCTCTCACACTGCACACTGACTGAGCAGAGCGCAGGACCAGACACAGAGAGGGTCGAAGAAAGCAGCAGAGCTTTGGCAGCTAAAATGTGACATACACCCCAGACCCACAAAAATGTGCAAAGTAGCACTACTTTGGAATGTCTTTGACTCTGAATAAACAAATGACAATTCCCGAATTTAAGGACGTTTCAGAATCCCACACATGCAAAGCACAACCAGCTACAGACAACGCTTTACAACAGCGGGGGGTCGGGGTGGTTACAAGCCTTTGACTCTTTTCCTGCTATTGTATTAAATTGCTGTGAGCTGGCAGAACATAACGTAATCTCGGAGATTATTTCTTCACAGCGCTGTCCCATGTGAGAAAATCTCAGAGCTGAACCGGGCAGACACAGCAGTTTTCATCAGACTCACCCTGGGTCGGGTTAGTTAAGTCTACTGCTAACTTATAACACTAATAACATTACCGTCGCCAAAATACCCCCGCGAATCAAATCCCCTACTTCACCGCTAACCGTCAAGCCACTAAACCTGTATGGAAATGAGCAGCTCTGCTGAAATGTTAAATACGTTAACGTTCTGGTGGTTGATGATCGCAGATAGGTGCTGATTAGCTGTCATAACGGGCCAGTTGGGTAGCGCACTACCATGAGTCCATGACGCTAATGTCTGATTACTCCACATTTTCATTGTGATATTTTGTGATTACATTCTGAATCTTCCCCATTCTCTGTCAGGTAAATACAGTAGTAGGTAGGCCTACAATGTCTTCCTCTGATGTAGACGTGGCCTACACTGTAAGTCAGTAGTAGGCTATACAGTGGAGTAAGTGGTTTGGGGTCCTTCTGTAAGTAATTTTGTGGTACAATTTGGTTTTGAAGAATTCTACAAGCAGCAATACCGCACCAGGAAAATGTTGTGTTTTCCCTTTATTTTCTTCTCGGGGGAGGGGGGGGGATGATGTGTCACCTTTTTCAGCTCTTCTGAGTTTGCAGGTATGTATTTACCTCAGGCGAGTCGAGTGTTGGTTTTTTGAGTAGTGGGGTCACTCTTGCCTCTTTGAGGGTGTCGGGGAAACAGCCAGTTGCAAGTATATGTTACAATACAATAACTTGTTCAGTATCCATTTAATCATATTATATTCCTTTGAATGAATGAATGGTTTATTTTGTTTGCATTATAATAAACAAAGCGTGACAATTTTTTTTTTTTTTCGAAATAAATTTCTAGCTAGGATTCAAAAAATCAAAAGCTGAAAGCAACCGATAACTCGTCTAAACGGTCTAGTTGTGTTTCATCCCTGATAGCAGTTTGTAACATGTCCCTTGGTGCGTTTGTAGGAGGGTCGACTACCACTTGACTTCTGTCAGAGGGAGCCCCCCGTGCTGTTTGAGTGTAACCACGCCTGCTCCTGCTGGAGGACCTGCAGGAACCGAGTGGTCCAGAACGGACTGAGGTGAGTATTCCACTTTTAGAAAAGTTCCAACAGCTCAATGTGGCTGTTTCTCATTGTTCCTTTCTTCCCTTGCAAATACTCCTGCATTTCCTGCAGTAAAAGCCCCTCTGGTTTCCTGGGGGAAACATTTTTATATGAAGCAGCAGCAGAGGTGCATAGTTTGCACTTGCAATGACTTAAATCAGCAAATATAGCTCCAATGTGGCTGCAGGGTAGTAGAAGTAACACCCAAACATAGATAGTTTTAATTTATACAGGAGCTGCTTAACCAACTCCTGGTAAATCAGGGGTAGGTGCTTTGTGTTTAATTTTTTACCCTCATAGTTTTTTAATAGTCCCTTGGTAGCAATAGAGGCAGGGATGTTTACTGTAATGTTACACTCTCACCGCCTCAAATCGGACTGACAACGTCTGATTGCCGATTACATGATTGGCCACCGCAGCGCTACGTTGGGTTGTGTTTCTCTAAAAGTTGAATCTGTTTTAACTGTTCGCCGCATGCTGCAGCAGTTTTCTTTGTCTCCAGGCTAAACCTGCTCCCCCCATTTCAGTAAATGGGAGGACTGCCGTTTTTGCCGGATCGGCAAAACAGCTGACTGTTTCCTGCAACAAGCTCCAGCACAAATCACAGTCCCTCCGTCTTTTTTGGTTCTACCTGCTGTGAAGAACCGCATGCAATTGGAAATATTGAGATCATAAAAAAATTCGGACAGAAAACAGTAATAGTGAAATATAACGTCTACATGTGCTACATTGAAATCCCTGCAACACTTAAGCAGTAACTACCGTTTTTTTCAACCTGGACCCTATTTTACCGATGTTTTTGTGTCTAAGTGACTGATGGGGAACAAAAATCTGACATTGGTCCAGTATTAGGGCGAAACAAGCTACAATGTAAGTTAATAAGGCAGTTGTACAGCTTGTATTTACGTTCACAAAAGTGCTTGTTTTGCCGCTGACGGGCTCAGATTAATACTCTAAGGAGGTCGACCTTTCACTTAAAGAGTAAGATCCTCTTTTTAAACATTAAAACATTTTAGCATCGTAAAATACACTTCATTCAAAGTCGACAGAATCAAAATAAAACTACGAAAAGCCATTCTGGGTCGTCTAGTTTTGGTTGAAATAAACATACAGGTGCTGGTCATATAATTAGAATATCATGAAAAAGTTGATTTATTTCAGTAATTCCATTAAAAAAGTGAAATTTGTATAATGTATACAGTCATTCCACACAGACTGATATATTTCAAGTGTTTATTTCTTTTAATTTTGATTGATTATAACTGACAACTAATGAAAACCCCAAATTCAGTATCTCAGAAAATTAGAATATTGTGACAAGGTTCAATATTGAAAACACCTGGTGCCACACTCTAATCAGCTAATTAACTCAAAACACCTGCAAAGGCCTTTAAATGGTCTCTCAGTCTAGTTCTGTAGGCTACACAATCATTGGGAAGACTGCTGACTTGACAGCTGTCCAAAAGACAACCATTGACACCTTGCACAAGGAAGGCAAGAAACAAAAGGTCATTGCTGAAGAGGCTGGCTGTTCACGGAGCTCTGTGTCCAGAGTGGACTGCAGCTGGAGTCAGTGCTTCAAGAACCACCACGCACTGACGTATGCAAGACATGGGTTTCAGCTGTCGCATGCCTTGTGTCAAGCCACTCTTGAACAAGACACAGCGTCAGAAGCGTCTCGCCTGGGCTAAAGACAAAAAGGACTGGACTGCTGCTGAGTGGTCTAAAGTTATGTTCTGTGAGAGGAGAGGCACAGAATCCACATTGCTTGAAGTCCAGTGTAAAGTTTCCACAGTCAGTGATGGTTTGGGGTGCCATGTCATCTGCTGGTGTTGGTCCACTGTGTTTTCTGAGGTCCAAGGTCAACGCAGCCGTCTACCAGGAAGTTTTAGAGCACTTCATTCTTCCTGCTGCTGAACTTTATGGACATGCAGATTTCATTTTCCAGCAGGACTTGGCACCTGCACACAGTGCCAAAGCTACCAGTACCTGGTTTAAGGACCATGGTATCCCTGTTCTTAATTGGCCAGCGAACTCGCCTGACCTTAACCCTATAGAAAATCTATGGGGTATTGTAAAGAGGAAGATGCGATGCACCAGACCCAACAATGCAGAAGAGCTGAAGGCCACTATCAGAGCAACCTGGGCTCTCATAACACCTGAGCAGTGCCACAGACTGATCAACTCCATGCCTTCGCCGCATTGCTGCAGTAATTCAGGCAAAAGGAGCCCCAACTAAGTATTGAATGCTGTACATGCTCATACTTTTCATGTTCATACTTTTCAGTTGGCCAACATTTCTAAAAATCCTTTTTTGTATTGGTCTTAAGTAATATTCTAATTTTCGGAGATACTGAATTTGGGATTTTCATTAGTTGTCAGTTATAATCATCACAATTAAAAGAAATGAACATTTGAAATATATCACTCTGTGTGATGAATGAATATAATATACAAATTTCACTTTTTGAATGGAATTACTGAAATAAATCAACTTTTTCATGATATTCTAATTATATGACCAGCACCTGTAATTACCGATTTACGTGGGAAAATATGTTGGCTCTATACACGCTAAAAGCATTTGTTTTTTAAATGGAGTCTGGTGGGTTTAGCGCTAGCAACCTCAGAGCTGTTTCTGGTTCAACAGAAAGGTCTTTAAAAAGGCCTATTTCTGCAGGGATCCTTTCCATAATGTTGTCAGACACACAATAATCTAAGCCTTTCAGTGGCAAAAAAATAACAAATTGGCTGCCGGCTACAGCGTTCACGATTAATACTAGACCATTTTCATAGATTGTTCTTTTTATCAGTCACTTATGTACAACAACATAGGAAAATAGGGTTCCGGTTGATCAAAACAGTAATTACCCTTTAAGTTGTATTACAGTTAACATCCCTGCCTCCTCAAGAAAGTAAAAAAAAATTATGAGGGGGGGAAAAGGAAACACAAGCACTTACCCCTGATTGTCCAGGAGTTTGAGTAACTTATCTTAACCGCTGCCCCGAGGCCCCAGGCCATAAGGATTAGGCCTCAGGTTCTCCTCACATCAGTCAGCGCAGTTACATGCACTCAAGAAACATGAAACCAGGTTACCCTTGTAATCAGAGAATGCATTCACATGCACTGTAGCAACCTGGTTACTGTAAGTCTGTTTACATGCAGCAGGTCAGTAACCACATTGTTTTAGTGGAAAATGTGTACGTTCAAAAGTTGTTTTAGTCGTGCATAGAGATGGTCCGATACCATTTTTTGCTTCCCGATTCCGATACCTGAACTTGCGTATCGGCCGATACCGAGTACTGATCCGATACCAATGTGTCATATATTTTATTATGTTTTAACAAGTGTATACTACTATCCCTGTATGGATGTGATATGATTTCTATCTTTGTTGTCAGTCTGGCTCAGGTTAAACTCTTTGTGAAACATGAACAAACACAAACAATGAATGCCACAGAACTTTCTTTTTTTATCCAGTTTGACAATCAGTTATAACGGAAAAATAACATAAATAAACTACTTAACGTAGATTTTCTTTAGGGCTTTATTACGTGGTGTTGGATCGGTGCATAAACTCCAGTACTTCCCGATACCGATACCAGCATTTTAGGCAGTATCAAAACATCTCTAGTCGTGCAACAGAAAACTCAGATTGGACAGATAGTCTAGCTAGCTGTCTGGGTTTACCCTGCAGAGATCTGAGGAGCAGTTAACCGTAGTCCTCAAATCCACCAGAGTTTGAAATTCCAACACAAGAAAACGGAAGGTACCGGATATCCGGCCGAAAAGGACTTCGGCGGAATTTCTGGTGGCACCAGAGCAATCCCGGAAGTGGATATAAACTAGCTGTATACATGCCCAAGAAATCTTAATTATAATTAGTCCTGCTTTATTACCTAATCTTGTGCCCTTAAATAGACTTAGGAAGACTTTATTTTAGTTGATTGTATGACACGATGCTTATTCCTACAAAGGTGGTGTCCTCAAAGTCATTGACACACCAAAAACCTTGTGCCTGGTAGTTTTCCAGTACTGTTATCAGTATGAGTACTGGTTGGTACTTGATGGGAACATAGAGGTGACAGTGAACAGTACATACAAACTACATGGCTGGCAGGCGGTGGTTTTATATCAGGCCAGTGGAAAAATGACTCAATTTCCTCTTCCAGGAAAATGATTAGCTCTTTAAGTTGTTTTTCTCTTGTGAACCTGTGTTTTCTTGGACACAATCCGTGTAATTTCTCCTCATAATGTTCCTCTGAAGTGTGCTGTTGCTGTCAGCTGCTGCATGAGATAACTGCGTTGTTGTTGTTTGTTTCAGAGCCCGGCTGCAGCTCTTCAGGACACAGAAGATGGGCTGGGGAGTGAGGACCATGCAGGATATTCCTCAGGGAACGTTCATTTGCGAGTGAGGACAGGCTCTCAGAAGAGAAATGAGGGAATTCTGTGTTTTACAGCACGAACTATTGAACAGAAGCTGCGCTCTGAGCTCTTTCCCCCTAATGCTTCCACAGGTATGTCGGGGAGATCGTCACTGATGCAGAGGCTGATAAAAGGGAGAATGACTCTTTCCTCTTCACCCTCGACAATAAGGTAATTGAATTTGTTAACATGATTTTTCAAAGCTGCACTAGGTATTGTGCATGTTGGTTCTGAGACATAATTGCATAAGTTTACCAACTTGGCCGTTCTGTCAGGTGAGAGAAGAAATGATCTGATATTTGAGAGCGTAAATATAGACACAGCAGGCAGTGCTGTTACACCGGGGCCGTGAGGTAAGGGGAGCTCATAGACAGAGTGGGCCCTCCATCAATGTGTTGGGCAGAGAGTAAGAGTGACTTGGAGCGATTCAGAGCGCCACCTCGGAAGTACGCCTGTATTCAAAGAACTCGCATTAAATATAAAACGGTGCCATTTGCTATACATGCCCTTGAAATTGGCAAACCCATGGCTTTCATTTTTTTGTAAAGTAGTCAGTAGCAATTAATGAAAACATATGCTTATTACATAATACATAAACTACAAAAAACTATAAACTATCAAAAACTATTCAATATAATGCGGGGGTGCAAACTTCATCAGGGGTGAAAAAAGTTGACCAAGGTTAAGAACATTTTAAATATCAGCTTTAAAATGTGGATTTACAGTCGATTTTAGCAAACACTCCCACTATAACTAATGTATTTACTTCAACAAATGTAAGGAGGACATAAGTTCAGGGCACTTAAAAAAATAAATGAACTCATCGGATCGACACAAATGACATTTTGTATTGAAAAAGGCACTTTTTGCTGAAAGGTGAAAATTTGGCCTCCCTCGAAATGAATAGTTTCTTATTTTCTTTGGTATCTTTGTCATATACAGATAAGTAATGATGATTGCTGCGTAATATGTATGTTGATGTTGTCCAATGTCAAGTCTCTATTTGATCATGTGACTAGTAACTCATGATGGCGTGCACTGGGGCCCATCATAATGGCGTGCACTGGGGCCCATCGTAACTACCTTACGCCACTGTTGAAGAGTCCAGCTTGCTGCAGTTGGAATGCTCAGTTAGTAGATTTTTCAGCAATGAGAGGGTCTACTAGTGTGAAGTTGCTATTTTCTGATACTGTCAGTAGAAATTATTATAACGTATATTTATGTATGTATGTTTTCACAGTTGCAGTTTGTAGAATTAGATGAGTAAAAATGAAGAAAACAGTAACATTTAATATGTAGGTCAGGAAAAAGTCCGGATTCAGTTTAATTTAGCGCGTTATGGATTTAAATCTCGCTCAGTGCAGCATTAGTAACAAGGCACAATTGTATGATGGTATAATGTCAGTGCTCTATAGGCCTGTGAGGTTGCAAAAATGAATGTATTTATTATTTTCTTTTATTCAAGTGTCACACACGCCTAAAGGTGCCCAGCCCACATGGCCTTACAAGACACTACGTACCTTCAGAGGCAAGAGACAACACAAGCCAATACATGGCTCTGTAAACATGTGTCAACTACACTGTATCAAATACAACTGAAGAATTTAAACGTATAAAACTCTCATATGTTGATGGTAAGCATTTAACATAAACTGGGATGTCCGGCAGACATTTTCAGTGATTGAATGCATGTACTGTTAGGTTTGGTCAAGGGGTGGCACTGCAGAGTTGCTCATCCATACCCTGCTCAGTACGTGACACACTGTCTGCAGCATTCTTCATGTTTTTTACAGACTGTGGTTAATCTTATGATGACAGTAGTTGATGGTAGCAGAG
This sequence comes from Sander vitreus, assembly GCF_031162955.1. Classification (NCBI taxonomy): domain Eukaryota; kingdom Metazoa; phylum Chordata; class Actinopteri; order Perciformes; family Percidae; genus Sander; species Sander vitreus. The sequence goes on from NC_135859.1 coordinate 8,301,972, forward strand.
TGGACCAGTCTCCTGTATTGCTCAGTAGCAGTTTGTTATTTTGAAGCATCATAAAGAAAGATGTTAAAACCCAATCTCTTTTATTTATTACCTTTACCAACTTATTCCCACTCATGGAAGTGGAAGGCTACATGTTTTAGTGCTGTAATTCCTAGACTGCCCCCCCAATCCCATCCCCAACCTCCCCTTTTAAGAGCTGGAAAACTGTCACCAGTAACAAAATGAGCTCATTTGAATTACATTGTGGGAACCTCTAAAGTTGGTACAAATCGGGAACGGGGTGACATCCCTAAACAGAGGTCTGACAAGAAAACATGCAGGCAGTCAGATGATCAGAAAGGTTGGAAACAAACCAACAGGTTAATGCAACTTATTTTGAAGAGAAAGTGAAGGTGACCTGTAAAATGATGACCCAAATTCTCTGTTGTAAACATCCATCACAGTTTACAGACCCACTTTCTGCTTCAGCTTTGTGCGCACACCAACAGTAAGTTCAGTAGATCAAAGTTTTCCTGTGCAATGATGGATTATTAATGACATGTCTGGTGCTCTCACTCTGTGTGACACCCAAATAAAGAACATATGACCTTCACTTTGAGTTTGATACACTCCCCTCAGGCTGCAGATTTAGAGTACTCCGGTTCAAGAGCAATAGGGGTAAAAACTCCTTCATTCCCTTTGCAATAACTGGGCTTAATTTGCACATGAAATTTAGAATTGTTTTTTAGATTGCTGCTGTAGTATTGTATATTGTACATTGTATGTACAGGAAACATGTTTGTACTTTGTTCGTTGTTTTCTTTTTGTTTATTTGTACCTGTGTTTTGTATATAAAGTGACTGAACTGAACAGAACTCACTCTTTCGGGTCATCATCTTGTGCAGGTGGGAGACGTGCACTGTATTGATGCGAGACTCTTTGGCAACATTGGCCGCTTCATCAACCATCTGTGTGAGCCCAACCTACTGGCTGTGAGGGTGTTCACCATGCACCAGGATCTACGCTTCCCTAGGATAGCCTTCTTCTCCAGCAGGCCCATCAAAACTGGAGACCAGATAGGGTGAGTGGTGGGGGAAAAAAACAACCTCAGCTCTGTCTACTGCCTTCTAGGGCTGAACGATTTGAGATTTTGGGGGGGGAAATCTAATTGCGATTTTCCTGCCAAGTTTAGTTAAAGTTCAATATTCAATATATAACCAACCTGACGGTCGACCGTCGGCAGAAAAGGCAGACTGATCAGTCTCCCCGCAAAAAAGTGCCTCGGAACACACCGAAGCGACGCCGACTTGAGCGTACGTTCTACGCGTGCGCAAGACGTAATATGTCTCCATAACAGCAAGCGCCGCTAATCTGTATTGTCGCCCAAAAAATTAAAAACGGAAATGACGGAACATCTCTCTAGACCTAGTAAACACAGAACACGCTGTCGTCAGTCGTTGTTTTCATCAGAGATAGTAGTAGTAGTGTTGATAGTAGTCAAGAAGGATCGTTGTCATTACTCACTGAACGGAAGAAAATACAATGGCTAGTAATAAGAAGATACTGGCGTCGTCAGCTCGTGCAATGATTCGCTAGTCAAGGGCTAGCACTCCACCAATCAGATTGGTCATTGAGTCCGACTGCCCGCTGGCCGAATCGACCTCGGCAGACTGTCCGACGGCCAATAATCGGGTTGGTGTGTCAGCGCCTTAACAGATAAAACATGTCATGGAGCATTATAACATGAGACGCCATTAAAAATATATTCCTATGCAAGGATGAGAACATGGATATGAATTGCCAGCAATAAGTGTTTTTCTTTTAGTAAGCATGGCACATTGAATCTGTGATACGTTTCATTATAACAGCATTTATCTTATGAAATAACAGTAAACGTAATAATAAAAAGTGGAATAAAAGATGTTAAACCGAACCTTCAACTAAATATTCCATATTTGATTAATCGTGGCCTTCGTGATTGGCTAATCGCATTCTTTCAAATCGCATCGTTCAGCCCTACTGCCTTCCTTTTTTCCTCTTCAGCAGACAAAATAAACAGTTCAAATAAAGATAATATGATGGACTGCTGTCTCTGCCTCATCAGGTTTGACTATGGCGATCACTACTGGAGGGTGAAGAGCAAGTACTTCAGCTGCCAGTGTGGGTCGCTCAAGTGTCGCCACTCAGCTGGTAGGCGATAGAAACTCACTGATGAACCCCTGAGCCCTCTTTCTGCCTGGACACATTCTGTCGCTTTGACCTCTTTGATGTCACAAACACTGTCTTCTGAACCAGATAACATGTAAGAGTGATTCTTTGACACCAATGGTGTAAACACCAATGGGTTTTCTGGTATTCACTTGAATTTCCCAGTTTTCAAATTCCAACAACTGAAAGATAAACATTGTGAAAATCTGTCACCTCAGAGCACATGATCTAACTTATTTATACACCTTACTAAGGTTACTTTTCTATGTGAAGAACACTGCAGCTTGCAACCAGCCAGAAATACTGTATGTGGGAAAGGGTTTAACTAGCCAATAATTAGGTTAAATAATTTTAACAGATGATTTTAACATTCTTGGACTCTTCCTTTTAATACTGCAAAGTGTTATATTTGTGGATTAATGAAGTAAAGAAATGTTTTGGTAGTCGATGTGCTTTTTACTACATGACTAATTAGCAATTAAACACATTTTTAAAGCATCTTTGTCATCTTGTTTTTGATTAATGAACGTTAGTGTCGAGTGAAAGTAGAGAGACAGCTTATTTCTTCACTCCCATTCAGCCATAAGAGCATTAGGCTACATTTACATTGCTACACTTGTGAGCGATATTCAGTTTTTATTTGGGGGGGGGTGTCCGAGACCCGGTGCAAATACGGCACCGGTGCCTTAACGACCGTTATCTACCGGACCGAATAGCGGATTTCGGTGCCTTATTTCGGTGACACTTAAATGCCTGCGCTTCTCTCTGATGCTCCGAAAACGGACGTTAGAGGGAACTGAAACATCGCCGCACGGGACGCTTGTTAGTTAACACTACACTCGACAGCAGTTTACGTTAGCCTACCGTTAGCTAGCAGCTGGATTAAACACGGTTAAAATGCTGACATCTAAACGGTGTAAAAGTGTGACTGTATTTCACTGGAGAGGATTGTAACACCAGACTGTAGCTGCCATTATCTGAAACACACAGACTCCGCCTCGCCAGCCTCGTGGTGCATTCAAAGTTGTTGTATCCATCCAGTGGTTGTTTTTGTAATTTAACAGGAATTTACTGGTGAAATAAGTTATTGTTATAAGTTATTGTTATTCCATTTTTAATAAATCATTTAATTTTGACGCTGTGGCCTTAGCAATACACAAGCCGTTCAATGTCGCCGTTTTGTGCTCTTTTTAGATCAACTTTGTATTGTTTTATATTTTTGAACATACAGAACATCCCTCCATCCATCCATCTTCATCCGCTTATCCGGGGTCGGGTCGCGGGGGTAGCAGCTCCAGCAGGGGACCCCAAACTTCCCTTTCCCGGGCCACATTAACCAGCTCCGACTGGGGGATCCCGAGGCGTTCCCAGGCCAGGTTAGAGATATAATCCCTCCACCTAGTCCTGGGTCTCCCCCGAGGCCTCCTCCCAGCTGGACGTGCCTGGAACACCTCCCTAAGGAGGCGCCCAGGGGGCATCCTTACCAGATGCCCGAACCACCTCAACTGGCTCCTTTCGACGCAAAGGAGCAGCGGCTCTACTCCGACCTCCTCACAGATAACTGAGCTTCTCACCCTATCTCTAAGGGAGACGCCAGCTACCCTCCTGAGGAAACCCATTTCGGCCGCTTGTACCCTGGATCTTGTTCTTTCGGTCATGACCCAGCCTTCATGACCATAGGTGAGGGTAGGAACAAAAACTGACCGGTAGACTGAGAGCTTTGCCTTCTGGCTCAGCTCTCTTTTCGTCACAACGGTGCGATAAATTCAATGTAATATCGCACCTGCTGTGCCGATTCTCCGACCAATCTCCCGCTCCATTGTCCCCTCACTTGCGAACAAGACCCCAAGGTACTTGAACTCCTTCACTTGGGGTAAGGACTCATTCCCTACCTGGAGAAGGCACTCCATCGGTTTCCTGCTGAGAACCATGGCCTCCGATTTAGAGGTGCTGATCCTCATCCCAGCCGCTTCACACTCGGCTGCGAACCGATCCAGTGAGTGCTGAAGGTCACAAGCCGATGATGCCATCAGGACCACATCATCTGCAAAAAGCAGCGATGAGATCCCCAGCCCACCGAACTGCAACCCCTCTCCACCCCGACTATGCCTCGATATCCTGTCCATAAATACTACAAACAGGATTGGTGACAAAGCGCAGCCCTGGCGGAGGCCAACTCTCACCTGAAACGAGTCCAACTTACTGCCGAGAACTCGGACACAGCTCTCGCTTTGGTCGTACAGAGATTGGATGGCCCTGAGAAGGGACCCCCTCACCCCGTACTCCCGCAGCACCTCCCGCAGCACCTCCCACAGTATCTCCCGGGGCACCCGGTCATACGCCTTCTCCAGATCCACAAAACACATGTAGACTGGTTGGGCATACTCCCAGGCTCCCTCCAGGATCCTTGCGAGAGTAAAGATCTGGTCCGTTGTTCCACGACCAGGACGGAATCCGCATTGTTCCTGTTCAACCTGAGATTCGACTATCGACCGAACCCTCCTTTCCAGCACCTTAGAGTAGACTTTACTGGGGAGGCTGAGAAGTGTGATACCCCTGTAATTGGCACACACCTTCTGGTCCCCCTTTTTAAAAAGGGGAACCACCACCCCGGTCTGCCACTCCTTAGGCACCGTCCCAGACTTCCACGCAATGTTGAAGAGGCGTGTCAACAAAGACAACCCCTCCACACCCAGAGCTTTAAGCATTTCTGGACGGATCTCATAAATTCCTGGGGCTTTGCCACTGTGGAGTTGTTTAACTACCTCAGCAACCTCCACCAGGGAAATTGATGCCAATCCCCCCTCATCCTCCAGTTCTGCCTCTACCATAGAGGGCGTATTAGTCGGATTTAGGAGTTCCTCAAAGTGCTCCTTCCACCGCCCTATTACCTCCTCAGTTGAGGTCAACAGCGTCCCATCCTTACTGTACACAGCTTGGATGGTTCCCTCGCTTCCCCCTCCTGAGGTGGCGAACGGTTTTCCAGAAGCACCTTGGTGCCGACCGAAAGTCCTTCTCCATGTCTTCTCTGAACTTCTCCCACACACGCTGCTTTGCCTCTTTCACGGCAGAGGCTGCAGCCCTTCGGTACCTTGCAACTGTCTCCGGAGTCGTCTGGGATAACATATCCCAGAAAGACTCCTTCTTCAGTCGGACGGCTTCCCTGACCACCGGTGTCCACCACGGTGTTCGTGGGTTACCGCCCCTTGAGGCACCTAAGACCCTAAGACCACAGCTCCTCACCGCAGCTTCAGCAATGGAAACTTTGAACATTGTCCACTCGGGTTCAATGCCCCCAGCCTCCACAGGGATGCACGAAAAGCTCCGCCGGAGGTGTGAGTTGAAAGTCTGTCGGACAGGGGCCTCCTCCAGACGTTCCCAATGTACTCGCACTACTCGTTTGGGCTTACCAGGTCTGTCCAGAGTCTTCCCCCACCCCCTGACCCAACTCACCACCAGATGGTGATCGGTTGACAGCTCCGCCCCTCTCTTCACCCGAGTGTCCAAAACTTACGGCCTCAGATCAGATGAAACGATTATAAAATCAATCATTGACCTTTGGCCTAGGGTGCTCTGGTACCAAGTACACTTATGAGCATCCCTATGTTCGAACATGGTGTTCGTTATAGACAATCCATGACTAGCACAGAAGTCCAACAACAAACAACCACTCTGGTTTAGATCAGGGAGGCCGTTCCTCCCAATCACGCCTCTCCATGTGTCTCCATCATTACCCACGTGCGCGTTGAAGTCCCCCAGCAGAACTATGGAGTCCCCTACTGGAGCCCCATGCAGGACTCCACTCAAGGTCTCCAAGAAGGCCGAATACGCCGAACTCTTGTTTGGTGCATATGCACAAACAACAGTCAGAGTTTTCCCCCCCACAACCCGCAGGCGTAGGGAGGCGACCCTCTCGTCCACCGGGTTAAACTCCACCGGGTTGAACTCCAACGTAGCGGCGCTCAGCCGGGGGCTTGTGAGTATCCTCACACCCGCCCGGCGCCTCACACCCTGGGCAACTCCGGAGAAGAAAAGAGTCCAACCCCTATCCAGGAGTATGGTTCCAGAACCAAGACTGTGCGTAGAGGTAAGCCCCACCAGATCTAACCGCACAAGTTCCAGCTCCTTCCCCCACAGAGAGGTGACATTTCACGTCCCCAGAGCCAGCCTCTGCTGCCCGGGTCTGGCCCGTCGAGGCCCCTATTCTTCACTGCCACCCATGTGGCAGCGCACCCGACCCCAGCGGTTCCTCCCACAGGTGGTGGGCCCATGGGATACAGAACAGATAAATACAATTGAACAAGGTGCTCCTTTTTTAAATATATATATATATGGGGGGGATGTGTCACCTTTTTCAGCCCTTCTGAGTTTGCAGGTATGTTTAAACCAAAACGTAGCAATGTAAATGTAGCCTTTGTGAGTTCCAACATTAATGTTGGGGGATCACTGGCTGACAGTTGGTGTTCCAGTTCCATCCCGAATGTGTTGGAGAGGGTTAAGGTCATGGCTGTGTGCAGGCCAGTCAACTTCTTCCATGCCAAACTGGGAAAAATATTTCTCTATGGCGTTGGCTTTGTGGGGACATTGTCATGTTGAAACAGGAAAGGGACAAACACAAACTGTTGACACAAAGTTGGAAGAATGCTGTTGTCTAAAATATCATTGTAAGCTGGAGCATTAACAAATCCCTTTATTGGAACTTATGGACCCAAATCAGGAAAAACAGACCTAGACCAACAGTACACTATATGTCCACATACATTTGTCCATATAATATAATTAAATGTAACTATTTTTCAGCCTAGAAAAACACTAATATTCCTTTCTCCTGGAACTCTATTCCATACCACGCCACGAAAAAAAGCCACATAATTTTGGCCATTTAGTTGGAATATTTAAATGAAGAGACTACCCCTACTGTAGGTGGTAAAATAACAGATAAGAGTTGAATGTGAAATGTTACGTCATTCTTCTAGGTTCTCCGTCTGAGATCATTCGTCATAGTGAAACAAATTGGTGACATTAAATGATTCCTCATTTTACTGGGAACTGCTGGAATGCCCTGAAGGTTCCTAAACTGCCTGGGCCTCAGTGTGAAAACAGCTGACTACTGTGCAAGATTTGCTGCCGAAATATTAGGTTGGCAATTACAATTGCAGGTCAATATGTTTGCGCTGCTCCTCTGGACATTATAGTGATTGCACACAATTACCAACTAAACTGATTTCTTCATGTTTTAGTTGCATCAATGAGCTCATTAAATGCAAAAGAATGATAGAAAGTGCACTTTAATAATATTACATTTTATTACATAATTTGTTTGGTGAAGATTCTTCACAGGCACTATCTGTGAAGTTATTTCAGAAAACTCAACTCCTTACAATTTGTAATAAAAATATCTCATGTCTCAAATATGTACTTATTTTTTTTTTTATAAAGATACAGTTCAGAGAGGGGATATATTTTCAAATGAATTCACAGATTCACTTTAACTCAACTAGACACTCATTTTATCTTTTGTTTCCCAAGCAATACAAAGCTACTAACTAGTGGAACTATATTTTTAATAAATTTCTCATGTGGTAAAAATTACATCTTCCTTTAAGTCCTACAGCGTATTTTTTATAAAATACTTAAATCTCTGTTTTGTAATTGTGTTCTTTTTTCAATGTCATAAAATGACATAAGTCATCTTCAAATTGTTTAGGTAAAGGTAATCCATAAGCCTTTCCAGACTTTTTCACAGTTACACTTTAATTTCCATTTTTATTTAGCTAAACTCAGTAAAAAAAGAAACGCCCCTTTTTCAGGACACTGTATTTTAAAGATACTTTTGTAAAAATCAAAACAACTTTAGAGATCTTCATTGTAAAGTGTTTAAACAATGTTTTCCACGCTTGTTCAATGAACCATAACCAATGACTGAACATGCACCTGTAGAACAGTCAAAAAGACAATAACAGCTTAAGGGCGGTAGGCATTTAAGGTCACAGTTCTGTTCGATATTCATGGTATGGACCACCGGAAGAAAATAGGGGAGGGTCATGTCTTTTTATTCTTTGCTGAGGGGAGGGTCATCCAACATTTTTCAGTCCAGAGGGGGGGGGTCACCCAACTTTTGTATTCATGAAACAGCAACATTTCAAAGTGTCTTGTTTGGTGCATATTTTTCCATGTAGCTCTTAGTCTCGGCCCTCCTTCGCTACCAGATGGGTCTGACCCATGGATGTATTAAGAGTTTGCTGTGGGGCAGGGGGAGCTGCCCCCTGGTGGCTGAAACGGATAATTGCATTGTTTAAAAAATGAGTGGAATAATTACGTCTGACATGATGAGTTAAACGCTGAACGATAAGATATTTTATAAATATCTTAAATAACACAAAACAACTAAATGGTGGTAGGTAATACATCTGATTTCATATACTGCTTTAGTAAAAAAAAGTATGTCCTGGCTGACGATGGCAGCATCAGGACGTAAAAAACGAAAATGACTGTTGCTAGTCTGGACATCTTACCGTGCCAAGGTTGCAATAAAGGTTTCCTAAATGCCACATTTGATGTCAGCTTACTAATTGATTGCGGGTTTTGTGTCGATTTGGACTTTTATACGTTTATTCCACTTTGTTTAAACGGCAAAGTGGATGAAGCCTAGTTACGAGTCCATAGCAACCAGTTTGTGTGTTGAATGTTACCCAGAGTGCCTTGCTGAATGGTCTCAATATTTTATAGTTTTATTTCAAGTGAATACTAGTTTACTAGAGAAGTAACTTAGTATTTGAAGTAATGCAGTAATGCAGGAAGTTTGCATTTAGTTTCCATGCTTATTGTGTTTCCACAACAATGTTAGTGAGTAAATCTACTGAAATGGCCACCACACCGTAACAGAGGAGTGTGATGCATCAGATGAGAATGTGACATTCCGGTGATGTTTAGTCACGTATGTCATTGTTTTTTAAAAAAACAATGGGAATCTGTATATTTGCCAAGCGCAAACCAATACAGAAGGTATCGATAAATTGCTAGGGGAGGGTCATGCCTTTCATAGAAATTGTTTTGGAGGATCATAGAAAAAAAATTTCTGCCGATGGGAGGGTCATGTCTTTTTTGGCTAAAGGTCCCAAAACTCCTCCAGTGGCCCCTTAAATAAATAACGAACGGTCCCTAAAGAGACCTTTCTACTGACTCTGAAAAACACCAAAAGGAAGACGCCCAGGGTCCCTGCTAATCTGCGTGAACGTGCCTTTGGCGTGGTGCAAGGAGGCATGAGGACAGCAGATGTGGCCAGGGCAATACATTGCAATGGCCCTACTGTGAGACGCCTAACGCAGCGCTACAGGGAGACAGGAAGCACAGCTGATCGTCCTCACAGTGGCAGACCACGTGTAACAACACCTGCATAGGATCGGTACATCCGAATATCACACCTGCGGGACAGGTACAGGATGGCAAAAACAACCGCAAGAACTGGCCAGTCTGGTGCAGTACATGAGGAGGAGATGCACTGCAGTACTTAATGCAGTTGGTGGCCCCACCAGATACTGAGGGCTACTTTAGATTTTGACCCCCCCTTTGCTCAGGGACACATTATTCCATTTCTGTTAGTCACATGTCTGTGAAAATTGTTCAGTTTGTCTTAGTTGTTAAATCTTTTAATGTTCATACAAATATTTGCATGTATTAAGTTTGATTAAAATATAAAAGCAGTTGAAAGTGACAGGACATTTCTTTTTTTGCTGAGTATACATAGCCTACCATTAGTTCAGTTAGATTTTAACCTCTGTGAATTAATAAATATAGCCTAACTCAAGCATCTCAAAAGTCATGTTATAATTGTATAGTCAGCTAGAAGCATATATTTGCTTAATTTGTATCAATACATTTTTAAAATTTCAATATTTCTTTGAGGTATGGGCTTCACATTTGCTAATTTTGCCTCAAGAATCGTTGCAACTTGTTTTGCTCAAATCTCAAAGATTTTACAGGAAGTTCTGTCCTCCGGTGTAGGCCTTCAACGGACCGGAGACGATCTTTGACTGGACCCACTTTGACCCACTTGCTCATAAACATCTAATTGACTCAGGCAGGTTAGATAGCAAGCGAAGTCTACTTAGGCAGTGATACATTTTGAAAAAATAAAACAGTTTTGCTTAAATATCTGATCCTTACAACTCATCCACAGGGGTGTGTCCTCCTCCTCCCCCGCTGCTCTTCTCCCTCTACACCAATGACTGAACCTCAAAGAACCCGTCTGTAAAACTCCTGAAGTTTGCAGATGACACCACCGTCATTGGTTTGATCCAGGATGGTGATGAGTCTGCTTACAGACAGGAGGTGGAACAGCTGGTCCAATGGTGCAGTCAGAATCACCTGGAGTTAAACCCAAAGAAGACTGTGGAGATGACAGTGGACTTTAGGAGAAGTCCGAAACACAATTTTGGCTGTTTATAGCATTTAATGTGATAAAAAACACTAAATAACAATTTTGACTATGTATTGGTATGTAATTTACGGTGGTGTAAGGTGCTGGAAAAAGCTTTAAAATGGACCTTGAAAGGTGCTTGAATTTGACCTTGGAAAAGGTGTACGGACCCTGCATCTTCTTATCACTCTTATTTTGACAATTATCACGGAAGTCTTGTATTTCTTCTCTCCTCCCTGTTTCTATGGAAACAGGGCTGGTCAAGGTGGAGCCACTGACTGGCGTCTTCTCTATCACGTGGGGGTCTCTGGATGGGGAGCTGTGGAGAAAGTAGTGTCTCTACAGTCACATTAACGGCCAGTTTACGGAAACAATCTCCTCTGCCGTGATTTCTCTTCGATACAAGGAAGCTGACGGCGGCTCGTTTTTCTTACCTGGCCGTGGGGCGAGATAGTTCAAAGAAGAATCGTTCAGCGTTTAACTCGAAATGGAAACAAGTGTTTAGGCAACAGAAATTGTGTCGTTTGTGGAGGCTTTCTGGAGGAAAATATATTCTGACGGTTCGCGGTATTTCCTCAGCTGTATTTAAAGAGCGTCGGACTTGAAGCGTTGACGCCAGTATATTATTTCAGCCCCTTCTAAGGACCAGGGCAGTCAACCGAAGACACCATGAAAAATGATGCATCATGGAATCTGACAATCTAAACTTTGAGCAACAATTTCAAATCGGGGAGACTGACAGCATGGGAAGCAGCGGAGACGAGGCGATAACAGACTAACGTTGATGAAAAAGAGCCTCCCTCTCCTTTCATTTGTTGTGAATGTTTGACTCTTATGTTCGTGGACGTTACACGCACCTAAAGGACCTGGGGTACGGGGCAGTGTGTGTTGTGATGCTTCTTCTCCATTTATTGCCAGGTGTCAGTTTTGGTTTCTCCAGAAAGATCTGTGCTATCCAGGAATGGCTCGCTTTGAAGACGAACTGTCTAGCCGCTATGGAGGCATGTGTCCCGTGGGCCCGGCCAGAGGGGCCAGCCGGCTGCCGGGGCCTCCGGGGGTCCAGAGGATGTACAAGCAGACGATGGCCCAGAGAGCCAGGACCATGGCTATTTACAACCCCATTCCAGTCAAACACAGCTGCCTCTCCGTTAACCGCTCTCTGTTCATCTTCAGTGAGGATAATATCATACGGAAGTATGCCAAAAAGATCACGGAATGGCCATATCCTTACAGTCTAGTCAAACCATCATACATGTCGTTCTATCCCGCGATCATTACGCCGAACTCCACGTAAAGTATGTCTATTTAAGGTCCTTTGTTTACCAGCAGAAGATGTAGGCTATCTAGGTAATGATACACTATCTTAAATGAAACTAAATCATAGACTCTTTAATTTGGCATACGGCCTAAAATATGCAAAGAAGCGTTTTTATCACTAACATGTAAAACTTCAGTTGGTTCTCTCTCCTGTTGTTTCCACAGCCTTAAATATAGAGGGAATTGCGGTAGCTTGTGGCACAATTGGGATCTCTTCAGCCAATTTTCTGTTGAATGAATATTCTGCCAGCTCCTATTTAAACCCTACTTAAACCTTCAGTGTACATGTATGTCGGCAACAACTGTTGACAAGAAGAGAACCTCAAAGAGCCACATTTCTAATGGGGTTCTGTGTGCTTCTATCATATTTCTCCTCAGAGAAAAGAGAACTTTGATAGAAAATCGATTAGTAATTACCAAAAGCTAGACCCTTTGGGAAGAATCGGTGCATGTTGCTTGGTGTTTTTACTTATGTTTTACTTAATTTTATAAATTTGATTCATGCCAAGTGTTCTATTACATGGGTTTCTTAATCTAGGAAGATTTATTTTGTTCATCTATATTGTGTATTGAATGAAACCTCTGGACAGAACAGGCATCATGCATTCTGTGCATATGATGAATTCATTAATTGGGTTAAGATATAGCACACATATCAAGGTTTAAAGTTGTTTTATGGACTTCTTGATGACACTTTTGTGCAGGTTTTCTTGGTAGACCATTGTCTCTGACATTTCATTGTGAAGGCTGTAGTCTGCAGATGGTGCTGTCCAGGGTGCTGAACTCCCAGCAAACAGCACGCTGGCCTCAGCATCAAGGCGGTGGCAAACTGCATGGGTGTGACACCAAACAAACAGGCTGTCGCAATAAAATGCAGCAGGATGCAGCTATCAAATTAGCAATCCTACTTTCTGGGGAAAAGCCATTGTTGAAATACCTCATATGTTAATGAGTGTTATAGGTGTTGCACTACTCAAGACACTAGTCGGTTACCCCCAGTGCTGAGCAAACATTGATGCAGTGCATAACTGAGCCCTTTATCCTGATGCAGAGCAATCATGGCAACGCTGCAGGAGGATCTATTGTGGCCCCGAGCATCTGGAGGCCCAGTGGCCTGCTGTCTCTCCTGCGGATGTCCTCCTCCTGGCAGAGCTGGAACTGTCCTGAGGAGATGTTGGAATAGCCAATAATCTGCACAAATCTGTGTAGAATGTCTTGAAATAATAAGAAAAATAAACTCTCCTGTTATACAATACTGCAGAAATGTTGCATACTGATTAGGGTCCCAACATTTTTTAACTGACAGGAAAAGACCAGATGTGTGAACTTGCTTCTAAGGAGGACTGTATGTCAGTATTAAATACAACTAGCTCACCAACTAGTTTGTGGACATTGAGGTAAAAAGGACAATCCACCAAATGTACACATTAAATTCAGTTTAACTGCTCATGAGGACTAGTCAGCCGATGAAAACTGTTATATAATGTCTTCTGTGGCTCTGGAGGGAGCTTTCCAAAGTCTGAGAAAATGACCCTGGTGATGTAATCAGGGTAATCTCAGCCTGGGCCTGTGACCTTAAAAATTAAACAGGAAGTCTGCATCATAAATTAGGTTTGTGGGGTTTGAAAGTCGGCTTTAATGAGGCGGGGTGGGGGCTGATGGGAGTGGACGCTCGAATGAAAGATCCTATACAGTATGTTTTATTTTATTGTTGCATTCTGGGCTTTCTGGTCTGTTGCCTCTTTCATGGATTTCTCCCGGTATGACAGAAAGAAGCTCTTGACTTTTCCAACTATTTTTTTTACTGAACCTTTCGAAATACATGACATACGTTAAACAGGCAAAGGTGAACGAAGGATATGTGAGACAGCATGTCAATTCCCCCCAAATCCCCACCCAACCCAGATCAGGTCCGAACCAGACGGGGACAGACAACACAGACCCATACATACAGACAGACACATCAGTAAGGGTGCATAACATCCAGAAGACAAAAAAATAAACAGATAAACAAGTACATAAACAAATTAAGAGAAATGCAGGAAGAGAGAGAAGAGGGAAAAAGGGGAGGGGGGCAGCAGACGTCGAGTGGAGCAGTCTAGGAGGAACTCAGTCCTCCAAGTCAGGAAATAAGCTGAGGGAGTCAACGCGTTCTAGGAAAGGATTTCATGTCTCTAAATTATAAAAAAAAAAACTGACACCAAAGCTGATATTTACCATTAATGCATGAGCTAGCCAAAAATATCTGCTGTAAAATTTTATTGTAGCTGCTTCAAAAAATTTGTTCATGTTAGACCTTATGTCTTAACATTTGTTGGAACAATGCACAACCAAACACCAAGCAACGACTTAGGTCAAAAAAAGTATGTTTCCAGTAGTGTTTTTTGAGTTTAGGGAGGATTTTCTTTCCATTTTTCATTGGAAGATTTTATGTATTGGTTTAATGGTGTGATTTGTGTTTGCATGTGTAGAGACCATTGAATTTGCTTTCCATGAGAGTTCCTTAACATTTTCACTCCATTTGAGTACATGATCCTGGCCACCATTATTGCCAACTGCATTGTGCTGGCCTTGGAGCAACACCTACCGGCGTCAGACAAAACACCAATGTCAGAGCGTTTGGTAAGTTGCACGACTGCTTTCCATTTCCTTCTGTACAGCTCTTCATGTCTCATAGAATAGTGAACAATCTCTACACTGTGATGCTATGCTCTGTCTGAAAATGTGTTCATGGATTTGGACATTTCAGAGCCAAAATGCCTTTTTTTTTAAAGGTCCTATGACATGCTGCTTTTTGGATGCTTTTATATAGGCCTTAGTGGTCCCCTAATACTGTATCTGAAGTCTCTTTTATATAGGCCTTAGTGGTCCCCTAATACTGTATCTGAAGTCTCTTTCCCGAAATTCAGCCTTGGTGCAGAACTACAGCCACTAGAGCCAGTCCCACAATGAGCTTTCCTTAGTATGTGCCATTTATGTGTCTGTAGCTTTAAATGCTATTAAGGAGGAGAGAGGGGGGGGCAAGGTGGAGGGTGGGGGTGTGGCCTTGACCAACTGCCACTTTGCTTGTTTGCAAGCCATGATGTCTCTCTCTTTCTCATGGGCAGGCCAAATTCTCTGGGCGGGCAAAGCAGAGAAAGGGGAGGTAACCTTGCTCCTTATGACCTCATAAGGAGGAGATTCCAGATCGGCCCATCTGAGCTTTCATTTTCTCAAAGGCAGAGCAGGATACCCAGTCACAATTTCTAGCCACTGGGGGACCATATGCAGGCTGGGGGAACTCATATTAATATTAAAAACCTCATGAAGTGAAATTGTCATGCCATGGGACCTTTTTAAATATGAGCTGAAAACATGCAGCAATAGTAATTCTGATTTTATCATTCATGAACTGCTCAACATTGGATTTATGTTAAACATTGTTTTAAATACAAAGAAGGATTACATCTCATTTTTCCCTCAGTGTCAGAATGAGTCCCTCCTCAGCAGTCAGAACCCTGCAGTGCTGCCTTTGATCCCCCTGTGTATCATTACCTCAGGTTACCCCTGCTGCGCCCTCCCCCCACCCCAGATCTCGTGTTGAATCTTTCCACTAAAGAAACAAGTGCCGTGAACCCTTCTGTCCAATCAAAGAGGTGGTGGTTCATACCCTGAAGCTGTTAAAGAAAATCATATGGACCCTTAATGTTATTGGAGGTTGATGACATTGACTGGCCAATTTAGATTTTATTGACGAGCCAGATGGAATGTCTGTGATTTCATGAATCCTCCTTACTCTAGTCTTCTTCTTTTTTAACAGGATGACACAGAGCCCTATTTTATCGGAATATTTTGTTTTGAGGCTGGCATCAAGATCATCGCCCTGGGCTTTGCCTTTCACAAAGGCACCTATCTGCGTAATGGCTGGAATGTAATGGACTTTGTGGTGGTCCTAACAGGGTGAGTAGCACTGGCCTAATGGCTTATACAGCTGCTAACTGACAGAGTTGATGGGCAGCAGCGATTAATGGCGGGAGTGGAGAGCTCTGGCGTATGTGTGAGTGTGTGTGCGTGTGTGTGTGTGTGTGTGTGTGTGTGTGGGGGGTGCGTGTGTGTGTCTTTCTAATGATCAGTAGAGCCAAGCCATTCCAGATGGCAGGGTGTTTTCTTCCTGTCTGAATAATCAGATTCTTGATAAGGGGAAATTGTCCACATTAGACATGCAGTATACCAGAGGAAAATCATTGTATGTACAGTGCAGAAATTAGTGCAACATTGGATTTCAGCGAGATATTTTGTTGCACTGCCCCAACATCACACATTTAGAAATTATGAAAACCACACACATTTCCCAGCAATAACAAGGTTTGCCTTCAGTTCAAATCATTTTGAGTTTTCAGTAGTGATGGTCAGAGCTTGTTTCATCCCTGTGAAATGGACTGTTACAGTGCGTTGTGTCGGAGCTTGTGTCAAATGACGACTACCATGTCATTGATGATGTCCGAAGCTTTGAACGTCAACGTCACTGATACTTCTGGAAGTGCTTCAGACAGTTTTGAAAGTTTGCAGCTGCACTACTGGGCTCAGCTGATATGTACTATAACATTGGAGGACTACAAGAGAGAATAGTTGAGAAATATGTTTATGTACTCTAGAAAGAGATGATCATAAGCATGCAAACATTTCGGCCTGATACAAAGAAATGAAAGGTAACTGAAGTAATATTTAATGGAAATCATTCTCCAATCACATCACCTTACATCACTACCCACATGTCATATAAATGTTGACCATGATGAAAAATGCATGAGCTCACTGTGGACACTTACCCTATACCAGTGGTTCCCATCCTTTTTTTGTCAGACATAGCCTGGCAATCCTGCCCAATAAATTCAAAGTTCAAGTTTTCATGCAATGGTTGGTTTGGTTAAGTCTGCATTCATACTTTCAACCATTTATAAGTTACTTTTAGCTATTTCAGACATTAATCCAATACTTTTATACAGTGGGGGAATGTAACTAAATACATAC
This sequence comes from Sander vitreus, assembly GCF_031162955.1. NCBI lineage: Eukaryota > Metazoa > Chordata > Actinopteri > Perciformes > Percidae > Sander > Sander vitreus. The sequence continues at coordinate 8,318,905 of NC_135859.1, forward strand.
TCAAGGACTGTACTGTACAGTACAGATCCGAGGTGCATGTACTTTACTTGAGTATTACCATTGTATTCTTCTCCGCAACATCTTAGAGGCTAAATAAACTAACCCTCTTGGATCAGCTGGAAAATGCATCATCACAAAACTGAAAACACAGCTGTTTTTCTGAGCTCATGAAAATCTGACTTTTTATAGATCTGTGGTTTTATCTGACCGATAACTTTTGGCTAACTATTTCAACCATTTATCCATTACTCATATTTGTATTGTGCATTCAAAAGATTTAAATTATAGTATGAAATCAGCAAGGTGTTGTGCCCATACTTTGGCCCCAGTCTTGAATGGCATCAATACTTTCTGCTGACTTGGCTAAAGTGTTTGTAATCAGTGTGGACTAATAGAACGGGTGAAATGTTGACTTTGATCCTCTCATCAGCAGATGATTGTACTGTTGATTGTATTGTCTATATCGTACACCTACTACACAATATTGCCATATAGTTACTGGTTTATGCTGTATAAATGACAAGCAGGCTTTAATATGTTGTTGACCTAGTTGTAAGCTCTTTTTCAGTCTATCATCTCAGTGGAGTAAACAGAGAGGATCTCTTGGTATTGGATGAGAAAGATAGTATGGGAATAGGGCTGTTGGTGTTGGGGGGATGGAGAGATGGAGAGCAGAGGAGGCTGCAGTGTTGTTGGGGAAGGGCGGGGGTAGTGACAGAGGATGCTGTTACGCTGCAGAAAGTCCCTTGGCACTTGCTGGTTCCACTAGGGGACAGCCCAGCCTCTCTTACATAATGATACAGAGATTTATTGGGACTTGTGTCAGGAACCTCGTTGAAATAAACAGGGCCTCTGCTAATTCCCAAACCTCTCATCAACGTCCCCGCCCTTCCCAGTGGAAGTCACTGGAAGTCACTGAGCCTTTGTTCCTGTTGGCTGAAAAGAAGGGGAAGCAGTCAGTGGAAAATATGATAAATGCCATCCACCAGCATGAGTCTGGTTTTGCTGGAATGATGCCGAGATCTGTTTTGTGTTCCTGCATGTTCATCCATAAGGGTTTATTCTAGGACCATACCAGTGTTTTTGTGTAGTTTCATCCCTTTTACTATAAATTTATTAGTGCCATGTATGGTACAAAGCAAACCATAGCATTTTAGATGTTTGAATATGTTTTTTTTCTACCTTCCAGGCAACAAAAGGTTTTCATTCATTGAACTAGTATGAAAAGAAACACACACTGTGATTTATTTTGATTCAATCCCACATACTCAGTGTTTCCCAGAAGGGTATGGTGAGACTGTGGTGGGTGGACCTCGGACACTCTAGGGGTATCCAGGGCATGTGCCCCGGGATGAAAATGTTGTCGATATTTTATAAATGGATAAATCTGATGCACTTTGAGAGCAAAATTAAGAGGGTAGATCTATGACTAACTATGCTCTTTCAAACAAGTATGTGCTCTAGTAAACAAATTAATCATAAACACATTGGTTGTATAGATATCAAATAAATGATACTAGAGTGGTTACCTGTTGCCTGTGCTTAAAATATTTGCGTTACTTCAACTTGATTAACATTACAAATAGCCTAACGTTACATGATGAGCCAACTTGTTCATCAGATGCTGAAAATAGTTACGTTGTCAGAGAGACTGGTAATAATGTTAACACTAGACACGACAAGCAGCTGGATATGTCAGTCGACATAAGCAGGGAGACTGACAGCTAACGTTTTAGCTAACATTGACGTTACCTAATTTAACCAATGTTAGATTAACGTTAATTGTCAATGGTAACTTCTGCAGTAACGTTATCTGTTTGCTGTTGTGCATTAATAGACACAATTGTGTTTGGACTAGACTAGATAACTGCAGTGGATACTGTAGCTTTTTTTAACGTTACTCACTTACTCAAAGGATGTTCCAGTATTTGTATATGAGCATGCATACAGCAGGGGGGAGGGGCCTACTAAAAGCACTTTGAATTGCCTTGTTGCTGAAATGTGCTTGCTTGCCTTGCCTTATTGACTGGGAGTCAGGGGCGATTCCAGGATTGTTTAAGTGGGGTGGCACAAGGGGGGACCAATAATCAGTCAGGACGGGCCCGGGGGATTTAATCAGCATACAGCATAGAAAATCTGCTTAGAAATAAAGGGAATATTGGATAGGATAGAACAACACAATATAATTTTGCTAAATAAAACACATCCCAGTCATTAATTTCACTTATTTTTATTTTCAACAAATTGTGTATCCCAATACAATACACATTTTCTAAGGCAAAAGTTTCGATATTCATCATGGAAACATTAATAGGTCATGTGACAAGGGCTGGGAAGATTTTTCTTTCACAGAACTGTATAAAAATAATGTGCAATACACTTTTTACACAATTAACTTGCCTCAAACTTCAGAAAAGAAAACCTTGCTGAACACACAACAAATCATAATTCAGGGGGGCCGGGTGCTATCCCGGGCCCCCCCGTCTAGACCCGCCCCTGCTGGGAGTGAGAGCTGCTTTGCTGAAGCAGTGGTGCAAAACACAACGTAATTTCCTATTTGATTCCTATTAAATATTTTACATTTTTTAATATTCCCTCCTGTTTGAGTAACGTTTGCTAAACTTAGCATGAATGGGCTTGGAACTGAGAGCCACCAACAGGGTAGGGAAGTCAGAAAGTATTGAGAGACAGTGATGGTTTTGGTCTTTTCATGACATTTGTTGACAATAAGTAAAACTAGGAATTACAGCAGCCTTATCCCTTTAGCAGTTTTTAAGTTTGCAAGTTGAATTTTATACCAAACTGAAATGAATGGATTACTGAGATCAGTACTGTGCGTGTGCAACGTCAAACTATGTACTCTGGGGGGGTCTCTACCGGGCTATCAGTGGTATAATGGAATATTTTAGACTAAAAATTAACTAACAAAAACAAAACAAAAAGTAGTGTAGAGCTTAAGGTGCTGACACACTAAGGAGATCATCAGGTGTCGGTCCAAGTCGGGCCAACAGGGAGCAATCTGATTGGCTTTTTAGCTCAAGCAAATTAGTGCACGAGAAGAAAAAACCCGTAGTGAGGAAAGCGAGCAAACAACTAGAGGTCACACCCAGAAGGCTATTCTCATTTTTTTAATCTTCATTTCATCTGATCAGTCTAATACCATAGAGCTGTCAAAACATGTTTTCCCATGTTCAAACAAGAGTTAGTATTAAAAGTAACAGCCCTAGTATGTGCAGGACACAATAAACCATAACTACTACAATATACATATGAGTTACAGTAAAAAGGCTAAGATTCAAAAATAGTAGCCAGGAGTCATTAAATGGTTTGTTGATTTTCCTGTGAGAGGATTAGTGTCCAAGATTTATGCTAAACTGATGCAAGTATCCATAGGAGAACCCGCAATAGTAAAGAAATGGGAGCAAGAGCTGAGCCCTGAGGGGAATGCAATTAATTGGGAGACAGTTTGGGACAACATTTTCCACTGTTCCAAGAACCCAAATCACCAGTATATCCACTTCAACATATGTCATAGGACATATGGACTCCTCAGAAGAGATACGTCTCTAAAGTCATTCCCACTCCCTATTGCACGTTCTGTCAACCTGAACAAACTGGAACTTTCCTGCATATGGTCTGGGAGTGTGAACATGTGCATGAGTTCTAGAATAAAACAACATCAATAATATCTGATGTGATAGGAAGTCGAATTCCTACTGACCCGATTGTTTTGTTTCTTAATGACGACTCTAAATTACACCTGCTTGGGAGACAGAGGAAAATTTGGCTAGCCAGCTCAACTGCATCCAAGAAAATGATAGCTCAACGCTGGCTCCCCCCTCGCTCGCTTTGTATAAAACAGTAGTTAGCGTATCTTCTAGACATATTTATGCTTGAGCTCTCTAGAGCAAGGATTAACAAGGCCAGATCATCAACTATCAGCCTATGGGAAAGCGCAGCAGCACAAATATCAGACTTAATTACCTCAACCCCACAAGAACTAGAGGAGAGTGATTAGGCAAGGTGTGGTTTCTGTTTCTTTGTTTTGTTTTCCTTGAGAACGTGGGGGGTGGGAGAGGGTTTTTGTTCTTGTTCAATTTGTGTTGATCTATATATATATATATATCTATATCTCACCATCTGCTGTTACCTGTCACACGGTGTGGAATTTGTTTTGTATGTCTGAAGTGCCAATAAAAAAAACTTGATCGCAAAAAAAAATAAAATAAATAAACAGTAGCCAGGAACCTTTTTTCTTCTGTTTGTGTAAGTATGTATTAGCTGTGTGTGAGTGCGTATGTGTGGGTGTATGCATACATGTGCCTGTATGCAGCATCGGTTCTAAGCTAAGTGTAGAGGTGAGGGGTGTGTGTGTGTGTGTGTGTGTGTGTGTGTGTGTGTGTGAGAGAGCAGCCCAAGCAGACCTGATTGAATTGGAGCTGAGCAGGCTGACATGATATAACTGAGGGCCAGGTGGTGGATAGAGGCCATTACAGCAGCAGTCTGGACTTTCTATCAGTGCCACGCTACTCTGTCGTTGTCGGGGTTGATACCAGATCACTCATATAAAGGGCATGCATGATGAATGATACACATACACAATGCAGTCTGGCGCACTAAAACGTACACACATGCACACACACGCAAACAAATCACTTCTCCATGAGGATAACCATTTCCTGCAGGATGTGCTTTATACAAACCAATAGCAATTAGGCATTAGCAATGACTCACTGCATTCAGCTCATTTGGACAGGACCTCAAAATATCAGCTCAGCAACTTCTTTGCAATATCAGCATATGACATTCACAGTTTTCTTTAGTGTTTAATGAAAAGATAGGGAAAAGATGGAGTGGGTCATCAACCACAACAATTAGTACAAAGAGGGTATAATTGCACTGTGCCCAGCAGCAGTTGCTAGTTGTTTAAGCAGCTACAGAGCTTTGTGACGCTGGCTACAGACCTCCGTTTAATCAGCGGTAGTGGGTGGTTCAGTTACCTGAAAACAGGTGACTTTGAGCCGGGTACAGAGCACCGCGAGCTGCCAGTCATTTCGGCGGACATTACAGTTCAATTTAGTCCACAAAATGAGCGTTTCGCCGCGACAAAAGTTAAGATTAGGCACCAAAATGACTAGTTAACAACACTCCAAAGGAACATGCATTTCCTGGGTGAAAGGCTTTAATTTAATTTTCCCCGGGAAGCGAACTCCGCTCTCTGGCTTGAAAGTCCTGTATGTCAACGCCCACCCGTCCACCCTGAGCAGCCGTCAATGTAGTGAATACAGTAAAAAAACAAAAACATGGAATGCTTACGAATTACAGTGCTTATCTTTTTGTAGCTTTTTGAACGAATGGTTCATGAGAACAGGCTGTACCAACACCTCCTAAATCCACTAATTAATACGTTAACACATTGTTTAATTTGTACGCAAACAGAAAGTTGTGGTTTTTGAGGGAGTTACATGCTCTAGCTATTACTTGGTGTACAACCGTATAATAAAATAATGGATGTAGCATTAGTGACGATACCCATTGGTTTGTGGATCTCAGAGAATATCTGATTTTTATCTGGTAACTCTACAACTTTAATCCCAAAAGTTTTTTCTTGGAAATTTACCACTTTAGTCTTGGAATATTACCCCCCTCCCTCTCGCCTCTGTAATTATTATTTTTCCTACAATGGCCCTAATACGCCGTTGTAGGTATTCAATGCATAATAATGTGTTGATTTCATATTTCATTTTGTTTAGTGTACTCATTTTATTTCAGTCTGCCTTGCTTCTACTTCAGTTATATATAAAGGCATTCTGGGTTTCCCAAGAAACGGAGATGAACTCTGCTGGGCATTTAGCTGTTATTTATACACATAAGAGGAGAGAGTGACAGTCATGGCATACTAACAGGAGAGTGAGAGTTTCCAGGGAGAAATTGTTAGTGTCAAACAAACTGGTGTCTCTGCCTTTTCTATGACAGACCTCTCCCTGTATGATTATGGGACAATATTTACTGCAGAAGTTTTACGTAGCATCTGTTGTCCAACTGCATTGTAGCTCAGCATTGTAGCTCAGCTAGAGACAAGTTGAGCCAACATGACATTGTCCTATAGCGAATTATCAATGAACGACAATGGAAAAAATGTGTTGTCATCAACTACCATCTACTGCAGTATTTAAGGGTGGGGTTATCCTTTGGGATGGTTATTCTGTTTTATTACAACTTTGGTCTTAGTCATTCCTATTAGTAATAATAACATTGTACCTATCAAGGTAATAGCTGAGATCTGGGAACATGGCAACATTGATGAAAAAAAGTCATATTGGGCAAGAAACAGGGACACGAGACAAGGTTTTTGCTGGTAAGTCATGTCCGATGGGTTTGGATACCAGACGGATGACTGATACTGTTGACAGCTCTGCACTGAAGCTTCACAGACTGACAGGATGAGCTGCTCTACTGCTTTGAATCCTGGAGGGAATGATTCAGAGCTATTAGGGTGATGAGCTTAAAACGATGATTTGATTTGTTTAACTGTGGGATTCAAACAACTGCTGAGCTACCTGAGCTTACCTAGATTCAACACAAACACATGCAGTGATTGGATGAAATTGGTCTATATTCACAACGTTCCACTTCCGGGATTGCTCCGTTGCCGTCGGAAATTCCGCCAGATGTCCCTCTTTTCGGACAGATGTCCGGTATCTTCCTCTTTCTTTGTGTAGGATTTCTAAACTCCGGTGGATTTATGAGGACTATGGTTAACTGCTCCTCAGATCTCTGCAGGGTAAATCCAGACAGCTAGCTAGACTATCTGTCCAATCTGAGTTTTCTGTTGCACAACTAAAACAACTTTTGAACGTACACATGTTCCACCAAAACAAGTTCCTTCCCGAGGCTATTGTGCAGCGGCACCGGGGCTCTGTCCGGCGCTTAGCACCGCCCAAGACGATTGTGATTGGTTTAAAGAAATGCCAATAAACCAGAGCACGTTTTTCTCCCATCCATGCAATGCTGTGTGGACTAGCCAGACCTTCCTGTGCAGCGCTGTGGAGGAAGGTCTGGCAATGTGAGACTAGGATGAAATAGATGAAGTGGGAGGTAGGAGGAGAGAGGAGAGGCTGGCCCAGAGAGAAAGGTGTGAATAAACCTGGCTCATGCAGATCGTTGAACTATAATAAGCTTCCTGTTGTTCTGTTGGCCTTCTTTGAACACCAAAAAGGCATGGCCCACTGCCTTTTTTTTTCTCAAGCATCATAATTATAGTGGGTGGTGTTTCTTATTTGACAAAAGCATATTTTGCCAAGAGTAAAAGGCACAGACACTGCCATACAAAAAGCATATTAACAGCCAAGTATTATATTTTTTTCTTCTGCTGTCTCACCAACTTGTTATGAATTAACTGCAGCTGAGTGGATTTACTGGCAATATTTGCCATTATAGCCCATTAAAGGAACAATCACTGGCTTAATCTGTGCTCAGATACTGTAAATTATACTTCAAATTGCGGCTCTTACAAAATTGCACTTTCAAATTGTGATTTTGATATAAAAAAACAATTAATCCTTTATCCTACCCCAAGGCAAACGTTTTACTTATTACCTGAACTGTCAACATTCGACAGATTGACTCTCAATTTTTGCCTACTGTAATTTCAGTTTTCAGTTTTCCTATGCAATGAGGGATTATTAAGGACATTTTAGATGTGCTCGTTACTATACCAAATAAAGTGGTTTAGACAATATGATGAAGAGTAGGCTTTTTTACCTGTCTGATCAATCTTAAGTGTAGCAATGTCAGTGTGTTCCCAAATTTCAGCAGTTACCATGACCAAAACTTAGAAAACGAGCAACCAAGTTGTACAAAACGAGAATAATCATTTAAACTGGAAAAACCCATCTACTAAATCAGTGCTATTAATTGGTCAATTGGAAAGCAATTTAGTGAGGCCACACATTTTCAGTGGCCAGTAAAGCAGCAGTAATGACAGATTTTAATCCAACACAAATGAATGTAATAAAAAAAAAAGTGTATTCATTGTTTCTCTTTTAAATTTGGTCATCTGACACAGGCACATCAAAAAGCACATCAAAAGCCAAAGAACTGTAATTTAACAGAACTTTAGGTAGCAGCAATATGTTTTGTTTTTTTTCCATTTGAAATAAAACAAAACCCATTTTGGTCACATCTGACCCAGGCATATTTCGAAGTGCATAAAAACAAAAGAGAGCTATCAAAACCAGTAGCAAAAAAGATTTGCCTCACTTTTCTTAACAGGTGCTAACAGCCATGATTCAGTCCACTTGGAGGGAAGCTGCTGTGGCTCTCTCTTGGGCTGTGCATGAACGCACCTTCGTAGTACAGCTCCGGTTGCAAGATGTAATCAAGCACTTTTGCAGCCCTCTCTTGCGATCCCTCGGGAAATTGTGTCTGGAATACCTGGTGTTTCTCAATGTGGTGCCTCCGTACATTGTAATCTTTAAACACTGCAACACACTCATTGCAAATGAAACACATTGGTTTAGCTTGGATTTGGTGGTAAAATAAACAAGTATTTGTCAGTCCAGGGAGGGTTAAACCGAAGGTTTTCATTGTCAATTTTGTACTTCAGGGTTAAGAAAGACATGTTTTTTCAGCTTGTATTACAGGACTACTAACGTTACTTCTGCCGTTACCGCTACCTTTTCAAAACAACATGCTGTATTCTGGGTTGAATGTGGCAAGGCTATGACGGAGTGTTGCATTCACAATCTGTACTACTGCGGGAATTTCTGCAGGAACATCCGTAGGCTTGTTAAACCCATTTTTTCTCAGCTTTTCTGGTTGGGGCTGTTGGCCGGGGGTTGCTTCTGGGCTGCTTCTGGGCCGTGGACCGCCATTTGAACGGGCCAGTATTAGATTGTGATCCATAAGGGGCTATTACCCTGACCAAAATAATATACCTATCTAAATAATGTATGGTACATGTGTGAAGCAGTTCAGGGGCAGTCTCACTCTAACACCATTAACATGCCATCAATTGATCCTAGTGCACATCGCACATGTGTTTGCTGTCAGGACATGGGCCTGAGCTGTCTTTCATGAGCTGCTATTCAGATGATTTGGTGGGCTTGCTGAACAGAAGAGCCTGGCTTTAGGTCCTTTAGGTCAGGCCTAACATCTACTGTGTCCCAATAAGATGTAGGGAGTTGCTAATAAGAGCATATATCTGCCTCTCCATGCTCCCACCCAGATCAATATTGTATTGAGCTGAACGCAGAGGAATAGATTCACTTCAGCACTCCTCTTTATAGCTGACTGGATCAAAGCAGCTGCTGTTGGATGTCTGCAGTGGCTCGTTCCTACAGTGCAGCCTGCCCTCCCCACTGCCACCCAGACAGCTTAGGATAGCACTGCTCGGCTGAATTGTTATGTTTTTCCGTGAGATATATCATTTTCAGTAACTTATATAATAGGAATACTCACAATAGGAATAAGGTGGATCTGTTTTAAGGTTTCTTTTGTGTTTTTACATGTAGAGTCAATGCTTGATTTTTGTTTAGGAGGTCAAATATAAAGGCATGGTATCACACAACAGTTTCACATACAGTAAATCCTATTCCCAGCCTACATTACAACTGGAGTCCCTTAGTTGGGACTGGCTCGCCCCCCTAAACTCTTACTAAAATCACTCCATTCAGGCCACTTTCCAGCATTTGAACCTGAAAGCCACAAGTCAGCATCTTGGCCCTTATTTGAATTTGAAAGGAGGTTGAGTGTTGTTATGTGGCTGTTCTGGCTGTGAAGCCCTAAGACTCTCTGTTTTAATGCTGGTGCAGAAATGGTGGACTTTGCAAAGATGAGTTGGTAATTTAACTGGGCGTTAGTGGATATTTTTGTTTGATTTAGTTTGCTTATTTGTCATTTTATAGTTTGCTTTAACTTAGCTTGCTGCACAAATGGCATTTTAATATATTCTAGGCATTCCTGCAAGCAAGGCAGAGTCTCTACGTGGATAGAATAAAGTTTGACTCATACTTACATGTTTAATCCACAATTGCTTGAAGGAAGGTGAAATTAAAATGAAAATTTGATGTGCCTGTATCTTGTAATTGCCACTTATGGCCACAGTGGCTGATGTTGAGCAAAATGAACATAGCCTGGCTTTAAACCTGTAACCTTTTTGTTATAGCCATTGTCAGAAACTACGTCACCGCCGTTAGTATCCAGTTTCTGAATGCCTTAATCATTCCAACTGTGAATGTGTAGATTGCTGAACATGAGAGTGGCCTGCTGCCGTTAAAATCAATCTCTTACCATCTTCCTTGATCTTTGTTACTGTTCTCATAGCCTTGCTCTATTTTTCTGCCCCAAAAAACTAGGCCTAGTATTTTATGCTAGCTTAATTATTATCAGTCTCCGAATTGTTGTTCCTTCATTTTCTACACCTGAGAGAAATGTCTTATTCTAGCTACACCCTCAGTGCATGGCTACTGCCATAGTTTTGTGGTTGGAGTTAGATAGGAAATAGTCTTGCCAGACCTTCCTCCACAGCAGTGCAGAGGAAGGTCATACACTCTGGGATAGGAAAAAAAAACGGTCAGGGGGTTGTTTGCATTTCTTTTAACCAATCACAATTGTCTTGGGTAGCGCTAATCTCTGGTCCCAAAGACGGTGGATCTGTAAAAGGGAAGTAACTTGTTTTAGTTGAACATTTGCAACCAGCTAAAGAAAACGTCACATCCAATATTGAATTAAGTTAACTTTTCACACAATACAGTAACGTGATAAATGAGCTGGATACATGGTTAAACGTCATTTGCTCTCACCAGTGTATCGCAGTGTGTATTTTGTCCATAGCAAATCCCCGCCAATCGGTCCCAAAACGTCCCAGATAGAGAGTAAATGTCTTAAACATTTTCTTTGTAAATCTTTACAATCATCCCCTTAAATAACCAGGCAGGCCATCCTTATTACATGATCCTAATTTTCTTCAAAACCTGACATATTCAGCATGTAATGTTAGCTTGCTAGCTCGGAGGTTCCGGTTGCTGTTCCCCATGTAAACTGGAGTTTAGAAGGTAAACACAAAAAAAGCAAAAGGTGAGAGACATCTGGCAGAACTTCCTGCAGCACCGGAACTATCCGAGAAATGAACCATCGTCGATCCAGACTAACTAGAAAGTAATTCTAGCCAAGCCTTAGAAAAGTTCCCATAGACATGATTTATTTTTTTTAAGATACATTTTTTTATTTATTTTTCCATTTTAAACAACAACAACAGAACAGACAAACACACTTGAACAAAAACAACCTCCCACCCTCCGCGGTCTCGAGGAAAAGAAACAAACAAATAAACAAAAACAAAAACTGAAATCACATCTTGCCTAATCGCTCTCCTCTACTTCTTGTGATGCTGAGGTCATTAGGACTGATACTTTCCACAGGTCTATAGTCGATGATTTGGCTTTGTTAATTCTTGCTGTAGAGAGCTCAAGCATAACTATGTCCAGAAAATACGCCAACCACTGTTTTATACATAGTGAGTGGGGGGGGAAGCCAGCCAGCCAGCCAGCCAGCCAGCGCTGTGCTATCATTTTCTTGGTCGCGGTTGATCCCATAGACATGATTTATATTGTCTGGTAAAAAATGTTTTGTGTTGAAAGAAAAAAAATGTTGTACTCTTGTAAGCCCCTCATCTGTTTTATTTGATCACTGTAGTCTCAGATGTACTGAGGAATAGCACAGCCTTAGCAACAGGCATATTGATATGCTTATGATTAGAGCCGGTTTGTGTATTTGCTGTGTAAATGCCTTGGGATCAACATAGGATCCTGGCTTTCTCTCAGCAGAATCCACACCTCCCCCTGAACCAACACCAGGGACTGCTATCTCAGTTTTTGGCAAACAGGCACAATGTGCCAACGGTAGTAACAGTGTGTGATACAGTGCTGCAGATCCTCTGTAGATTTGTACTGAGAGGCAGGAAACCAAAAGAGAACACACAGGAGAGCTGTATCCAAATGAAAGCACAGTAAAACACTAGGGATAGATACTGCAGTTGAAATCAATATTTCTTGTTCCTTTTTTTTAAATCAAATGTCTAGAAATGACTTATACTACATCTGGAATTTTATGAAGGGTGGTGTGAAAGTACTCATGTTTAGTTTAAATTCATATTCTGTTCTCTCTATTTAAATCTCCTGTGCTCTGTGAAGTAGGTGATGGTATGCCGTGTGTGATCGTGATCTGAATTTTAACCTAGAAGAGGAAGGATGTGTTTATTTTCAACTTGACGGCTGAAGGCATGCTGCTGACTTGAATATGAGGCTATACTTGGCCCCCTTAATTTGTGCTTACTGTTGTCACACAAAAAGAAACATAATGACCCATAATAAAGCTGTGCGGTGTCGCCTCTTTCATTAAAGGGGTGATAGAAGGGGTGATAGATTATATAGGGTATTTCACACTGTTCCTTAAGGTCTCCTAATAGGTTATGTAACATTGGTTGGGCTGAAAATGGCCCAGGTGCTTTTCTATGCTCCCTAATGCATCCCTGTGGAATGGCTCTATTTCAAACGAGAGCTTTTCTTCCAAATATGGTATGATGGTATGAATATTCAGATGAGCTGCACGCTGATTGATTGATCGAAGCACATACATACACATACAATGGAGACGAGACAGCAGGTCTCATATTTCAGACACTGCAATGTTATACATTGTTCGTTCACACACAGTACAGCAGCAGTCCGCGGCCTGTGCTCTCGTCAGACTGTGTGGAGCTCCTGAAGTCGGACACAGTTTACCAAATTTGCAATTAGCCATCAATTTTAGTAAAACGGCCCATATTTGAGCTTTACATAGTTGATTTCTCGCATAAAAAAGTCTCAGACATGAATTTAGTAATGAAATAGCAGACGAACAATGTATAACATTTCTGAGATCTGCGCGACCTATTCAGAAGACTAAGCTGAGCTCAGGTCAGTGGTGTATGTACATTTTAGGGCATGACAAAGATTTGTTTCAACTTGTGAGATTTGCATAGGAAAGGGATGTCAATGGGACTTTGAGGTACTATGTATGCCTATTTTACCCACTGAACTGTCGTAATTCAACTATGACAAGGTAACCTCGGTTTTGCATTCTATCACCCCTTTAATTTGTGCCACAGGATGGGGTTCTTTTTTCATTTTGGAGCATTAAACGGTTCTGAAAGATGCCTTTTGTGACATATTTGTACTCAAGATATTTGCATTGTGATTGTACACATCCAGGAGATGCGCAGCAACATTAGCATTCATTTTTGGGCTGAACGATTAATCGTTTTTTAAATTGAAATCGCAATTTGAAAGAACGTGATTAGCTAATTGTGAATCAAACTTTTTTTTATGCCTCTTTTCATTATTATATTTACTGTTTTATTATCAGTCAAATGCTAGAATAATGTTACACATCACAGATTGTTTACAGAAATGTCCTATTTTCATTTATTGTGTATTACTTTATTTAACATGATCGTAGAAGGTGCACTATGTAGCTAAAAAAAAATTAATCACAAATCGAATTTAATCGTGATATCTGGTAGTAAAATCACAATTATTTTTTTCCAAAATCGTTCAGCCCTAATTCATTTGAAGTCGTGTGTCTATCTACCTGGCAAATATAAGTGTATTGACTCTCCTTTTGAGAAAACAAATGTGTCTGTTTACCTGCTAAGTGCTCCAAAGCCACTAACTGTGTATGTCTGCTGTTTGATGCTGAGCAGGTAGTGTACAGTGGGGTTGTCAGAGCTTTTTCACTGAGAAACGCTGTCCGCTGCTGCTGGGGATGAGGTAGAGGAGAACAGAACTTGCCAGAAAATGAAAACAATGAGCACTACAAAGCTCAGTAGCATTGAGGGGAACAGCCGAGTTGGCTGATAATTCTCTGTGGGTTCGTCACTACAAATGACTCCTTTCACATTACACATTGTCATCTTTAAATGAACACAGGGCAAAAAGCTTTTTGACCAACATGGGACACATTATAAAAATGATTTGATGGTAGAGGAAATGTTGTCATACATTTTACTTTTGAATCAAGAATTAGTTCATTTCAAAGATCATTGATTTATGTACAAGTTTGAACCTTCAGCAGCAAATGACACAGGCAGGATTAATAATCAGTTTTTGGGGCGCCTGGGTAGCTCACCTGGTAGAGCAGTCGCCCATATATAGAGGATTACTCCTCGACGCAGCGGCTCTTTGCTGCATGTCATTCCTCCTCTCTTTCCCCTTGTCATGTCTTCAGCTGTCCTATCTAAATAAAGGCCTAAAATGGCAAAGAAATAAAATAAAAATCAGTTTTTCATCAATGGTGAGCCAGGCATACATTAAAAGGACACTTCCATCCAGTGTATTGTCAGATCGCTTGTGAATGAAACTAGAGCTGCAAAGATGAATCGATTAATCAATTGGTTGTCAACTATTAAATCAATCACCAACTATTTTGATAATCGGTTTGAGTCCTTAGTAAAAATTATCTGATTCCTAAAATTTGACTGTTTTCTAGTTTCTTCACTCCTCTGTGACAGTAAACTGAATATCTTTGAGCGGTGGACAAAACAAGACATTTGAGGACGTTGTCTTGGGCTTTGGAAAACACTGATCGATATTTTTCACCATTTTCTGACATTGTAGAGACCAAACAACTAATCATTTAATCGAGAAATTAATCGCCAATGACAATAATCGATAGTTGCAGCCCAAAATGAAACGGTTTCATTAATTTCTTTATTATCTTTTTACTTGTATTGTCAGTTGGGTGAACACTAAACACTGATAGCAGCCAGCCAATCAGGTGCTGTGGCTCCAGAGAGCTGCTTCTGTGATATAAAGGGTTATCAGAATCTAGACATTGTGATGATGATGGCTCTGTGGTCAGGGCTAATGCACACAGCTGACCACAAATCTGTGGAGAAGCCAGACTGAGCTCCTCTCTAATCAGCCTCTCTGAAGAGTAAATAATAAATAATTGATTAGGTTTTACTGGATGAATTAGCCCATTTAGAGAGTGCATTTTATCCTTTTTGATAGCACTGTGCACAGTATTGCTATAGTATACTTTACTTGAAGCATATTCTACATTCTTTTATAAATACAGTGTTGTAAACTGGTCAATCTTATCTGACATAAAAGCATTCACCCTTACCTGCCATAACAGAGCACTTGTTATGACACTCAAAGCGTTAACTTATTTTATTGCTGTCAGACAACTCATGGTCTCTGCTGTCAGATATGAATGTCCTAGTTGATCTTTCTCCGGCTGTCCACTGACTCCTGGTTGATGATTTTTTTTTATTCCTTGCCAGTCGATGCTGTAAGCAGTTTTGATCTGGTGTTAATGCTTTTTTTTAAATACATTTTTGGATGTTAAATCAGTTTGTTGCCCAGAATCCTTGTTGTAGTGTTCCCTGAAGAAAGACCAAGGACTTTTAACATCTGACACCGAAGCCCATCCTTTAACAACGACAGAAATTACAATCTCTCCCCCCTTTGCAACCACTTCTTGCCATGTGATCAAAGTTCACCACTTAAATTAACTGAATTAAATGCTGAAAAAAGTTGTCAACAGTAACGTTACCTAAGTAAATACAGAGTGTAGTTTCTTTTCAGCAACAGTTTGCTTTATTTGCAATCATTTCTTAAAAGCATCATCTTACAATTACATTCCAGGATATAGTGTCTTTTCTCTCCCAGAACGAGTATTTGGATCAGAATGAAATCTGTTTTTGTTTTTAAGATTATTTTTTGTGGCATTTCCGCCTTTAATGGACAGGACAGCTAGGTGAGAAAGGGGACAGAGAGGGGGAAGACATGCAGGAAATCGTCACAGGTCGGACTCGGCCACAGAATGAAATCTGTTTAACTACTGTGAAGGCCGTTCAGCTTTACAAATATCACACACATAGTTAATAAACAATTCCAGATAGGCTATATAACACATTTGCAATGTGCATCTCAGATCACATTTTCACTCACTATGACCCTTACTTTGTCATTGTGCCGAAATATGAACAATAACTTTGCCGTCAGGGGGCTTATTTGCTAGCTAATCACCGCTGAGGAAAAATCCAGCACATAGACGGTACCTTAGGATAACGTTAAGTGAAACAGGTGATTTCACGTCACAGCTCGTTTACATTCAGTTAGCAACCAAACAAAATGCTTAGGGAACATTACTAAGTTTTTTCACGTTGGTTTTGAGTGATATGCATCCCCACTAACCTGGAAAACATTTTTCAAGTGAATACAACGTCTCCTGCAGCAAGACTCAGAGGGACCGCATGGTTTGCTAGCGTTAGCTTCCTGTCTCATCCGGGGTCTGATAAACCGTGAATTCATCAAATTCAGTGTCCATAATGCTATTTTCCAAGCTACTGTAGCTTTCATAAGTTACAGGACCCGCATTGTAAATACACCATTGAGGCTTTCGTCGCTGTTTGTTACTTTGCTTGAGGAGAAACTGCTGTACTCGCACTGTTGTTTTACTTAGCAGGACTTTGCGAGTGATGATGTCCTGTCACTGTTCCAGTTGCTCACCCTCAAAGGGGAGAGAGAGCGGAAATTCCGCTAGATGTCACTCATATAGGCCGGATGTCGGTTACCTTGGGCTTTCTTTGTGTTGGCATTTTAAACTCTGGTCGATTTATGAGGACTACGGTTAACTGCTCCTCAGATCTCTGCAGGGTAAGTCCAGACAGCTAGCTAGACTATCTGTCCAATCTGAGTTTTCTGTTGCACAACTAAAACACCTTTTGAACGTACACGTTCCACCAAAACAAGTTCCTTCCCGAGGCTATTTTGCAGAGGCGCTGTTACTCCGTACAGCGCTTAGCGACGATTGTGATTGGTTTAAAGACAAATAACCCAGAGCACGTTTTTCTCCCAACCCGGAATGCTTTATGGACTCGCCAGACCCTCCTCCACAGCGCTGTGGAGAAAGGTCTGGCAAAGTGAGACTACTCTATAAGTGATGGCAACTGAGCCAGCTACTTTCACTGAAAAAGTCCCCATGCTCAAATCCTAAACCAACACATACAAGATGTCTTAAATAGCTCAGTAAGGCAGTAAAATTGTGATTAAAATTACACAGTTTAACATCTGTTGTGTACACAGAAATCATAGTGACAAGCCTAAGGGCTTTGGTATGCTTCAAACAAAGAGCTTTCAAATCATCTAACTCCTCCTCTAAGTCCACATTTTGTCATTATTGACAAAGCTTCAGAGCCATAAAGGATATAATACAGCAGTTTTTTTTACCATAGACTGTGAGAAAAAAAAGATAGACAACACAGCTGCACTTCCTCCCACTGTGAAGCCAATATATCCTGGATACGACATCTTGCAATTTTGGAGCCAGAGTCTGTGCAGAAGTGATCGGCTGTCGAGCTGCAATGTCCTGCCCAAACAATCACCTGACCAATCGCGAGTTAATCCCAGCTGTCAATCATGACGTTTCACTCCGGTTTTATAGCATCAAATAACTAATAAAAAACAAACTTAACAGAAAAATTTGCACTTTATCAGAACTACCTAAAATGACAGAAACCATCTTTTGGGAAAAAATGATTTGAGTTGTACTTTGACGTTTTAGTTTGGCCCATGTCCTATCCGCTAACATGGAGGGGGCGGGATTTATGACCTATACTGCAGCCGGCCACCATGGGGCGATCGGGATGTTTTGGCTTTACTAATACAGTTTATGCATCTACCCCTGGTTTTTACAGGCTGGGTAGTACTTCTCATCACTGTAAATCTATGGAGTACCCCTTTAAATTTGACCCTGGGTTTCAACAGGCCCTTGCCACATTTGACCCTTTAATGCCAGCAATAGTTTCTGTTCATTGTGAAAATGGGGGCTTATTTTAAGAATAAATATAGAATCTTATTTTTATTTGTGAATGGTGGTGGTACAATGAACAGAAAAAGAAAGCTCTGTCAGCAATAACACATATATTTTACTGTATCTCAAAATAACAATACATACAACTGAAGTTGGAAGACCATGATCATATAATTTCCTCTTTTATCATGGGGAATCCACTGTGTTGTAGCTACTGTGTAGAAACAGTTATGCTACTGAAGAGGACTAGCCTATGGTTAAAGAAATACCTTGGGCGCCCGGATAGCTCAGTTGGTAGAGCGGGCACCCACATATAGAGGTTTACTCCTCAACACAGCGGGCCCGGGTTCGACTTTGACCTGCGGCCCTTTGCTGCATGTCATTCCCCCTCTCTCTCCCCTTTCATGTCTTCAGCTGTCATGTCAAATAAAGGCCTAAAAATGCCCAAAAAATTATCTTTAAAAGAAATACATAAGACATAGATTTGTATTATTGGGTGGCCACTTCCTGGATATGTCAATTTTGAGACACTTTGAGCTTTTCCTGTCAGCTCGTCGAACACATGAACAAAACAGGCAGAAAGACAGTCTCTGCACTGATGTGTTTTCTTTTTTGGACTAATGTGTCTGAGACTAGCAATGGCCCACAAGGTGTCTCAAGCCCCCCACTCCATCACCCCCCACCACCTCCTCCAGTGAGCTGATTAATCAGAGAGGTGGTTGTCAGGGAGGGTCGGGACCCTGCAGGGAGCCAGCCTCTGCTGTCTCCACTCAGCTACAAGCTATGCTTCTCTGCATGCTACCTTGATTACACTTTCATCTGCAGGGGAAGCCAGACAGAGAGCATGCTGGAAGAATCAGCTTGTGGCTGCAAAGCTTGAATCACTGTGTACGAAGGATCAAATGAACCCATGTGTCTAATGTATTCTGGCTGTATTTGAGCACCACACCCCAATTTCAAGTCTTGAATAGGCTCTCTCCAGAGTTGGCCATTTTGCGCCATTCAGCCATGTTATGTTTTGTCTAGAGGCCAGACAGTGATGAGTGTAGTTTATTGAGCGTGGTCTGTCATTATGTTAAGCTGATGTCCATTACATGAATACTGGTTTTGGCCCCAAGCTCTGACTAAACTCAAAGCATTGATTTGCACTTACTGTCCATCACAGAGATGGCTTAGTTTCTTTGTATTGCACCGGCACAAAATAAATAGTATGCCATGTTTGACTGAATAAATATTCCTGTGTAGCCCTGTATGCTTCAATGGTTCAAGGATTGCATAACTAAACGTGTGGTACAGCAAAGCAACAAATAAAAAAAGTAATGTTTAGGGACTGTTATTTATTTCAGGGGCCACCGGAGGAGTTTTGGGATCTTTAGTCAAAATAGACCTGACCCTCCCTTCACCAGCAATACCAAAATGATAAGAAAAAAAGGGATGACCCTCCCCAACAATTTATTGATGCCTTCTGTGCTGGTTTGTGCTTGGCAAAGACATACAGATAGTCATTATTCTTTTACAGCCATGACATATGTGATTAAACCTCTGCATTCTCATCTTACGCATCACACTCCTCTGTTATGGTGGCCATTTCAGTAGATTTACTCACTAACATTGTTGTGGAAACACCGTATTTTCCGGACTATAAGTCGCACTTTTTTTCATACTTTGGCTGGTCCTGCGACTTATAGTCAGGTGCGACTTATATATAAAAATATATATAATTTAACATGTTTTTAAATGTTATTTCATGCTGAAAACATTACCGTCTACAGCCGCGAGAGGCGCTCTAGGCTTGTGACAATTATATGCTGCTCCTAAAGACAACTGAGAAAGAAAAGAAACTGCAGGCGACTGCAGGTAGTAAAATACGCAACCGAAAATGGTAATCAAGCAGCAGAACTAAAGTGAGTGAGTGAAAAACTTGTGAGGGACTGGCAAAAAGGTGACTCTTACTGCAATGAAGAAAACAAAGAAAGCTAGTCGCGCGTTGAAATCCAGATGGCCAGAGCTGGAGGAACGAGTCCACAGATGGGTGCTTGAACAACGTGCTGCTGGGAGAGGCTCATCAACAGTGCAGTTACGTTACGTTAACATACTGGACACCTACCGTATTCAGCCCCTTGTTCTGTGTGCTATTGTGTAGTTTAATAACTTGCCTTTCCAGATTAAATGTCTGTTCTTGGTCTAGGATTTTGTGAAATAAATTTCTAAATAAATGCGACTTATAGTCCAGTGCGACTTTATATATGTTTTTTTTTCCTCTTCATGACGCATTTTTTGACTGATGCGACTTACACTCCGGAGCGATTTATAGTCCGGAAAATATGGTACTCATCTAGTAAACTAGTATTCACATGAAATAAAACAAAACATTGAGACCAACAAAACAACAAAACACACTGGGTAATAACAAATTCAACACTGGTTGCTATGGACTCGTCACTAGGCTTCCTCAGTCATTATATATTTTAGCATAGGTAAAGCTGCCAAAGCTGAACATTATCCAAAACTCCATTTCTCAGACGAGCCTCAATTTGGGAGCTTGCTGCCAAAGAGTAGTAGGCTAACGTTACGTTTTTGAGTGGATGGCGAGCGCGAGACGCCGAAATGGATGCCAATAAGATTCTGAATGGAAAGTTTACTTTTAAAAAGTTGTCGAGGGGGAAAGTAGTTTCACGCATACACAGCCTGTATGACACGGAGAAAGCAGCCCAACTGGAACTGCTGCAAAGTGCTGCAAATGCTGTCTCATTAACCGGTGATCACTGGACGTCAGTGAGTAATCAAAATTATTTAGAAGTTACTGCACACTGACTATGTATATCAGCATATGGTTTTAGGACTGTGTTGTTTGTATCGTTTTTTTGACTGTTTTTGTCATTTGGGACATTGTCCACCCCCTTTTCTGTCCAGGAGAATTGTTACATTCCTTATTAGAAAAACGTAAAGGTTACAAATGTCCTGCTGTGCCATCCGGTTTTTGGACCATTTTGTTTGTACTGAATAAGCAAAGTGTTAGTGTTACATCTCAGTTAGGTTAGGTACTTGTAGGAATTGTGCAATAATGACAGATTCACACATTTTTCTTTTGTTTACAGTAAATAAATAATAAACAATTACAAATCTTAAAGTCAAGTTTATGAAGTAACTTTCTTTGCATTCATTTGATTCCCAATTAAGATACACTGGTAAGAATGGCTTTCCATTGTTAATATGTACTTAAAAATAGTATTCATGTGATAAAACGTGATTAATCGTGATTAACTATAGAAATTTGGCGATTAATTGCGATTAAAAAAATGTATCGTTTGACAGCCCTAATAAGATATATATCCCGTTTCATGCCTTCCCGGCTGGTGCTGTCTGCGAGCGTCGACTTTTCAAAATAAAAGCTTGCGTCTGGTCCGCTGTGTTTTCGTACGGTGTTTTGGATGTTTTTGAACTAAACAATACGGCAATCATGCTAATGGTTAAAATTATTTTTTCAGCAGATGTCTTAGTTACAACACGATGGAGCTAGCAAAGCAGTTTTGTGTTTATATGTACGAGCAGGATTTATTCAGTTTGGGAAATCCACGGTCTCTAAAGCTACAGCTCAAATTGTCTAGCTGACTAAACAGGGAGGGACCCATCTGCTAGCGATAGGGGCCGAGACTAAGAGAGCTACATGGAGCTACATGGATAAATATGCACCAAACAAGCCACTTTGAAATGTTGCTGTTCTCATGAATACAAAAGTTGGGTGACCCTCCCTCCTAGACTAAAAGAAATTGGATGACCCTCCCATCAACAAAGAATAAAAAGACATGACCCTCCAATATTTTCCTCTGGTGGTCCATTCCATAAATACCAAACGGTCCCTTAGGGTGTCAAAATCAAACACATGGTGCATTAAAAAAACATAAAAACATACCAGTAATATTTTTGTTGTTAGGCATCCATGGTTTTGCAGCTTTGTAGCTAACATAGGAATTTGACAAACATAATAACCAACCAACTGCAATTATGAGGCTAATATCGACTGATATTCTTATCACATAAAACAAACCATTTGGTTATTCAAATTTTGTAACCAAGATAGTAAAAGCTTGTACTGAGCAGAACATTTTACAATCAAGCAAGGAATATGCTGTTCACATTACAAAATAATGAACCAGGAATGTGCCTAAGTGATTGGCCACTAGGGGAGCCTCGATAGCTCACCTGGTTGTGTGCGTCCCATGTACGAAGGCTCGGTCCTTACCGCAGCAGGTGGGTTCCGACCTGGGGCCCTTTGCTGCATGTTATTTTCCTTCTCTCCTGTTTCACGTCTCAAGCTGTCCTGTCTAATAAAGGCCTAAAATGCCCAAAACAATATCTTAAAAAAATAAAAATAAAAAAATAAAAGTGATTGGCCACTCCAGTGTCTTGCTGAATAATGTTACATTGCGTTGCAGAAAAAGTTGATCCAGTTTCAACTAGATCATAGAAGGTGTGGAACTCTCCAGTCGACCTCTCCATCAGCTCCACAAGATGTATGCTAAATGTCTATTTTACAAATATTAGTTGTGCTTTATGTGGTTGACGTTGAACTGTGATGGCATGTGACTATAAGTCCTTTCCATGATCAGGAAATCAACTTGCCAGTCTCCCTCAGACTCCAACCTCCTGCCGACCCTGCTAGCCTGAGCTAGCTACCCAGCTAGCTGGTGGAGTTGTCAAATGTAAACATCAGAGTAAACACAGAGGAAAAGGTGGAGAAGAAGAGCTAAAGCTAGCAAGACCATCTCTGCGGCCATCTCTTGACTACAAGTCGCTCATCAGGATACTGAAATCAACTCTGCCACGCTGGCCGGTCAACATTTTAAAATGTAAACACCAAAGAAAAGGTGGAGATGGCTATCAGCTGCAACATATGGCTACTGTATGATCCCAACTACATGGACAAGCAAGACCATCTCTGCACCGGAACTGAGGCAAGCATGAAAAAATTGAACACTGACTGACACTTCTCTGCTAGCCAGTGTGCAGGTGTCAGACGGTGAGCTGGTTTTTGGTTTTGCTGAGACTTGTCTGGATCCTGGAATGCCAGTGCCATTGAACCGGGTGACCCTCTGCTTTATGATGAATCATGCACAAGTTGAAGCAGCTGATGGGATAACATTTCAATGGAATTGTACCTCATATATTTCATGTGACCAATAAAGTGATTGATTAAACTTTCTGGCTGGACGAGCATGCATTGTTTTGCTTGAGACCCAAGATGCACATTCAAATGAATGAGAGGGCTGTGTTTTTTCATACAAGGCTCAAGTCGTTTCTTTCATTTCTAAGAAACATGAAATGTCTGTACTAAATTTCATGGCAATTCATCCAATAGTTATTTAGACATTTGACTCTAAACTTATTATTATAAATAACAAAACTACACTAATAAAATGAGCTGAGTTTAATTTTGTTAAAGTGATCAAAATATTTGTTGTTTGTGTATTGTTCTCACATCATATTCATTCATTTTGTCTCGCCCCAAGTCAGTTTGTCAGTGTCAGTTAGTTTTGGTGAGTATTTTGTCCTTGTGTAGCTTCTCTTAAAATATCAAATTATTATTTTACTCAGAACCAGTGACTACTAGCAGCACTACCATGTTGAGATTCATATGGGCGAGGAATATATGCAGTATATTTGTCTGTCGAGTGATATCTGGTGTTGAGCGATCATGCATAAATGTATCCTCACAATGCCATCACCTCCAGATCAGAATCTCTGCTGTCACTTACATAAAACACAGCTTCACATGTCAGACTAGCATATTAGCTGTTCTGTTGTCGAACAATCTCACATCAGAGGAGTCAACTCTCCAATTATAAAGCAGCTTCAGGGTGCAACAATGCCTGGCAGTTTATTCTTACAATAAAAGCAATTTGCTCTTGCAATTACTAATGAAGGGAGGATTTGCTTAGACAAGGCTTTGTGTGCGAGCTAATTTGTGCCACAATCTAACTTGCATTTAATGTTGTGGTCAGTTGCAGTTAAAAACGTTGCTAAAGCCGCTGAGGTGCACAAACGTGCAGACTTCTAGCTGTTAGCAAAGAGGTCGATGATGATTTGACACATCTCAGTATAGTCATATAATAATATAATATGTACCATGCACCATGTTTTATGAAAATAAAAAATAGGGAATTAAAAGAATATTGCTTTTCCTTCAACACCTCTGCTGTTATCTTGAATTTGGGATATTACTTTCCTCAACCGAGTTAATGGTTTTCATAACTGTGTGGCAAAGGTATTATGAGAACTACCTCATCATCTGTGAAACCACATGCTCCCCTCTATCTCCCACCCTTATTTCAGATCAATTTGTTGTCATGGAAATGAGCTGGAATGTTATGTACTTGCTATTGCACATTTTACATCGTCTGTGTGCGTATATTAGGGGTGGGGCTAAAAATCGATACACCATAGTATTGCGATATTTTCCGTGGCAATGCTGTATCAATACACGGATGCCAAGTATAGATCTTTTATTATATAAATAATAAAATACAATAATAATATTGCATGAATTTAACTTTTTGGTACTAGAATAATAAAATCAATTGCTTTTTCAGTTCACTAGAAAGTGTAGTTGAGTGTTTTTTTGACAAAGTTTTCCTTTGGGGACATAATTTGAAATTAGAGAAAATAAATGTAATATATTGCAATATCGCAGGATATCACAATATGTTTCAAATCGCAATAATAATGTATCGTGATAATATCATATTGTGTGGCCTCTGATGATTCCAACCCCTATAGCATAAGATTCAGAGTACTAATGTTTTTAACTACAAGCAGCATTTTATTAACAGAGAGCTTCCTGGTGAATTGGGAGCTCACAAACGCATCTGAGTATGCACACAACACACACTTGCACACACTAGTAAAAAAAAAAAATCACCCCTCACAAAATGAGATCACACAGTTTTCCTCTTCACTCAGGTCAGGTGAGTTTAACAAAGCCAAATAATCATCCAGGCAGACATTCAAGAGCCCTCGTGATTTTTTTTAAAAGCTAATTCTAGTAGTGAAGAAATTATGATGTCAAGCACTCTGTAGGAACAAAGGCACAATACTGCATAACAAATCCAACCAATATTGGAACTTAATGTCATGTTGTTTCACAAGATATGAAAGGGAGCTAAATACTTTCTTTCTTTCTTTGAGAGGCAGACTAACTTGTTTTTTTCTGGTCTTCCAATGGGATTTGTTGACAGTAAGAAAAATATAGATTAATGCCAGCCCTATAGCCTTTACACACTGGGGACGTTTTTTTTTCCTGCGATAATTCGCTCGTCAGTATATATATTTTTTTTAAACTGTTGTTTTCGTCATGAGTACCTTTACACAGTAATTTTCTTTCCTGAACGAGGTCGCTGCTGGTATGTATGGTTTTGCATGAGAGCATTCCTGCATTTATCATTCTGCATTGTATCCCTTTTCTGTATGACAACAATGAAATATTCTATTATTTATGAAGTATTTATTTTTCTTTCTTATTCACTCACTCTTTAGTTTGGTTCCAATCCGTTTTCATGGCATGACAAAAAAATAAACCTGTGCTTTGCTGGCAATCTGACACACCGCAATAGTAGTCCAGACAATTTTCCAAGTTGTCATTAGACATTAGGCATTATAATTCCTTATAGCACAAGAGAATGGCATTCTGTCAAAATTTGAATTAGCTAGATTCATTCTAATCTGCTCCCTAACCGTACTGTATAGATATGAATATGTGTATGTAAAGAAACACAGTCTGTTAACTATTTGAGCCAGTGTTGGTCTCCTGGCTGTTTGTCTCTAATGAGATCAGTGGAGCCTCCCTTGTTTCTATGGCGACACCTCCATTCGTCTCCACTGTGGCTTCCCCTCTTCAAGCATCCCTCTCTTCCTTCTTCTCTGTCTCTCTCTGTGTCTCTTCATCAGTTGACTATGCATCTTTCAAACCCCCCTGTTCTCCTTTCTTTGTATCGCCTACCTCTCCACTTCTCTGTCAAATTAGTAGTCAGAGGAAGAAAAGTATAGTGTAAGGTGTCTTGGTATTATTAAGTAACAACCACAATCATGAACAAATATCAATTGTACGTTTAGATAAGGAGGAATAAATAAGGTTTTTACTGCCACCCATAGGACAAAATAACCATAAAACGTGGTGTAATGGATAGTGTTGCTGATCATTACAATGCAATATTGAATACATTTTGAACCTTGAACATTTGTCATTGATTATAGCCAAACAACATGAATCAAAACAGGTAATTACAAAAAAAATAAAAAGATACTGTGAGTAGCGTAGTCATTGTTCAGTTGTGTGAGGCATAATCCCTGCAAAGGTATGGAGGAAGGAGGAAGCATATGGAGTAACTAAACTAAATTTCTGCCAAATTCTTAGTAAATTGTATGTCTTTGGCTCAGACTAGTTATCTGTTTATATAGCTATTTAACACAGTCTGATTATTGTCACTTTAAAATCTAGTAGGTTTTAATTTACAGTTTAGGGTTAGATTTCAATCACTGATAGCTCCACTGCAATGCTAGACATGATCAGGCCTACTTAAAGCGTAACTCTCGCCAAAATGCAACCTAGGGTCTTTTTGTGAATGTACCCGAGTCAAACTTTCGTTTAAAAGCATATTTAGGACGGAATCGCCACTTTTAAGATTTACCATATTTTCGTTTTTCGGTCAAATGGCCTTTTGAATGGGAGTGCTAGGGGCACTTTTATGCTAGCCTCAAAATAGCTATTTTTAAAACACTAAGAAGGCTCGACACAACATGAAACTTTGCTCGAAGTATCACCAGGGGCTCTACACCTTAACGAAAGCATTGACAACACTGTTTGTGTACCCAGAGTTTACTAAAAAGGTGTCGAACAACTCACCGTAGGTCTTGTTGTTTCCGGCCGCTACCACCTCGGCAGTCAAAACGAGTCGATATCCGAATGCGAATGAACGGAATTCATATGAGGCTCCTTTTTCAACTACGAGGTCAATATTATTTTTCGATAACGACAAAACAAGAAATAATCCGTGCATTTATATGGAACTAAGCTTTAGGAGCTTTCCATCTTTACTCTCCTCCCTGTTATGTTGCATTCGGAAATGGATTGTTTTTGACTGACGAAATGGCTGTGGCCGGAAACAACAAGAGCTACGGTGAGTTGTTCAAAACCTTTCTTTTTAGTAAACTCTGGGTACACAAACAATGTTGTCAATGCTTGCGTTAAGGTGTAGAGCCCCTGGTGATACTTCGAGCAAAGTTTCATGTTGTGTCGAGCCTTCTTAGTGTTTTAAAAAGTAGCTATTTTGAGGCTAGCATAAAAGTGCCCCTAGCACTCCCATTCAAAAGGCCATTTGACCGAAAAAGGAGAATACGGTGAATCTTAAAAGTGACACTTCCGTCCTAAATACGCTTTTAAACGAAAGTTTGACTCGGGTACATTCACAAAAAGACCCTAGGTTGCATTTTGGCGAGAGTTACGCTTTAAATTCAAGGTTCGTTTATTGTCATTTTCATCACAGGGTTGCACAACAAAATGCAGTTGTGGTCCCTTTATGCTATAGATTGAGAAGCCAGACCCACATCAAGATGTTGGGTCTGGGAACTCACCATTGGCAGGGCTCAATCCGAGGGGCGGGATAAATGGTTGTCTTTCAAATTCCCTCTGCACGCAATAGGATAGCGCTACAACCAACCAGAGCAACGCTAATTGATAGATTAAACGTATGCAGTCGGCAAAACTCTGAACACATCTTCCTTTTTTAAGAATGACTTCAGTGCCGTTCTTTGTTCTTTTTTCAAAGAAAAGCTTAACTCCAAGTCTCCGGCCAGAGTCGCGGCTAAAGCCAATTCGAAAGACCGCTGTTCGCTAGCAGCAGCAGCCATCGTCTTTGATTTCAAGTAGCAGGGAATTCACGCGGAACCGTGGTAACTCTGCCATCATTATGTTAAGCCTGCCCACCGACTCTATACACGATGTGATTGGCCCGGCTAGAGTTTGGCTTTTCCAGCTCGCAAGCCAACGGAGAGTTGCTAGACTAGATTTGCTCCCGATAGGGTGCGTCTAGATTTCTAGGCTATTTATGCTACACAAATAAAACAAAAAACAAAACTGCACTCCTGCATCAGGAGTAATGTACACAGCAGAAACAAAAACACTACTGTATTCTCTGGGCAGATACTGTAATTCCTCAAATAAAAACCAGGGCCTTTATTTACCTGAACTGCAAAAGGTACCAGGCTTTTATTTGAAGCAGGCTTTTGTTAGAGGCAGGCCTTTATTTCTAATTGTATCTGTTTGATAAGTATAATTGTTTTAAATAAACTGTTTTAAATGAAAAGCCATAGCATTCCAGTGGACAGAGATCATTCATTTTTTAAGAAACATTTGCAAAAATATCACCATATACAACAACAGCCAGTTTGAACCCTGTAAATGTACCGGGTATTTATTTCAAATACAGGTACTACGGTATTGCTGGTAGATTACAATAAGAGCATACAGTAGTTTTGTAAAACACATTGCTGGTTTGCAGCACACCAGTATCTGATTAACGTTACAGACGGTAGCTATTTGTTTCTAGCTCCAGGCTAACTTTTTCCTCCCACCTCCAGCTAGCTGTGCTCTGCCGTGCCGTGATCTTGTCTGCCGTGATCTCGTCTGCTCATCCTTCTGTTTCTTCCAGTATCGGATTCTCCTGGGATCAATGTCGAAATGTCTCCGAGCTTTTTCACCCGAGTTTTCATCCGCATACTTTAAAACTCTTTTCGTTTTGTTGTTGAAAAGTCCGTCACTAGCACCAGAGCCCGTCATTCTCTGCTAGCACTAAATGAGACCCGTGTTATATCTAATGTAGCTACTACCATCTATTGGCACCTGTACGTTACTACAAACTACACTTGGCTGAGTTACACATGTAGCTGCATTGACTAAAATACCATTAGGACAATAATACTTTACATGAGTACCATAATCCAGAAAAACAAAGTTTGGAAAAAAGCATGAATATATTGTTGAATCTGTTAAATTAAATTGGTAGAAATGTACATTACGATGAACTTGAATTTTATTTTTACCTAATATTATATGAAAGGCACTTAGGAGATTAAAACACTAATTTTTCCCCGTCCTTAATTTAAGGCCGGCCTTTATTTGTCCGTGTTGACCACGCCCCCGGACACTATCAGACTATTTGAGGAATTACGGTAGTCTAGTTTACCAGATGTACAGTGACATAAAGTGTATAAAGCCTGACATCGGGCACTTGAGAGATGCGGCAGATGTCAGGCATTCTCCTCCTCTTCCGTTATCTCCCCTATCTACTTTGCAAGGGCACCGTCGTTGCATCAGGGAATTAGGGCCTCTCAAGAGATATTGATTGGTTTAAAGAAACAGAAACAACGCAGACCATTTCCCCCTCCTATGCCAGAATGTTAACTCATGCAGCCAGACCATACTCCAGCACTGACACAGCACTGTGGCGATAAGTCTGGCAATGTGAGACTACTGTGCAGATAATATGGCTTGCACGATGCAGCCAGGTCTCTGCAAGATGTGGGCACAACAGTCTCCGACCTCCCATGGTTGGGCCAGGCCGACGCCTATTTCAGCCATTCCACTTTCCTGTAGCTGGACATAAGCCAGGAGCAGGCTGGCTAGTGGAAAAGCCTTAGGTCCATGAAATAGCTCCTATCCTGGCTCTCTTCCCTCTCTTAAATCGCTTTCTGACCTTGCCCCTTTTAATTTGAACATTGTTTCCTACATGTGATAGCGTTTGAATGTGATTTGATTAACCACGATGACCAACCATTCTCACCTCTCAAAGTTGACCCATGTGGAGTGTAGCCATGAGTGGAGAGTGGAGTTTTGGCACATTTTTGAATCATCATCATGTTGCGACGTCACTCACAGGTGTAGTATTGCATAACTGTAATTTTAGCCTCTTTAAAATGCAACACATTGCACTGTGGGAATGTTAGCAGAAAGCACTGGACATGGCATGTAGACTGCTGCTATGCAGTCACTGTGTTTATTTCATTCACTGTGATCCAGATAGGTAATCATAGTGAGCAGAAGGTTTGCAGTAGAGATGTCTCTATTAGATATGTGTTACTGAGAAGGAGAAGACTACTGAGTCTTTCTTCAACCATGTCAATATCTTCACTATCAGCAATCCACAGTGGCATTGAAAACTTGTAGAAGAAAACACAAGCAGTCCAAGCTTACCAATCAGTTCTTGTGGTCTTCCTGCAGTATCTCCAGAGCTTCCGTAGCCCCAATATGGAATAAACATTTTCCTTTTTTACAGCTATAGTGCGTAGTTTCTGTCGCCCCCATGAGGAATTCTAAGTAATGACAACAAAACTGTTGGCGCATCCACGTGATACAAGCCTTCCGTGATTGCACACCGCCCCCACCCCTCCCCCATGCAGTTGCTAGTAGCCAAGGAGGACACGAAGGATTAAAAAAACATGATGGACTCTTCAGAAGAGGTAATTATCTTCACTCGAGTTTCTGTGCGCAAAAGTCGCCGAACGCCACATTCATTCACACTCATTTGACAATGGCTTGAATGTAACGGACGTTAATTAATATCAAAAAGTTACGTACTAAAGCTTTAAAGGAAGCGCATGTCAACTACGATGTAGCCTAGGCACTTTGTTAGAGCCTAATCATTATAAACAGCCTAAGGACTGTTGCATACATAATAGGTTTTCTTTCTAGTTTGATCTCTAATTACCACCATTTTTGCAGTGCAAAGAGAATCTCCTCATTTAGCTGTTTGTGTGAATAAAATGTGTTTCTATCTGCTTTGGTGGTGTTATTATTATTATTATTATTTGATCCAGATTTTTGTTTTGTGTTACTGTCTGTTAGGGGTGGGTGGGGGGGGATACATTATGTTCTTCTTTACAAATTAAATAAATATCAGACTGACAGACTAACATGATGTGCATTTTTCTTAGAAAACAATCAGTTTTTATAAATGTCTCATGATATATTGTCTCTAGAAGTGTATTATTCAACTTTTGTTTTTGTTAAAGAAGGAAAAGAAAACCGCAATACTCAATACTATCGAACCGTAGTACTTCGCTATAATAATCGCTATAAATGAAAATCACGATACAAATCTAATCGGCACGCATGTATCGTGAAAGAATCGAATTGGGACAAAAGCATATCGTCTCAGCCCTACTGTCTGTCCTTCCAGCCATCTCTCCCTGTTCTGATTGAACTTGCCTTCCTCACCTTTGGTTTTTGTTATCATCCCCCATATCCACCTTCTCCCTTCTTTACTCTACCCTTCTTCCCCCTCTCTACCAATTGGCAGAAGAATATCCAGGGGATAAAAGAAAAGCAGTCAGAGCAAAGCAACTAATGCACCGTTAATCAGATTTTTCAGAGTCTGAACCCTAAACCCCCCTCTTCTCCACCCTGCTTCTCCAGGATGATACTTTTAGTTTAACCAGAAGCAGCTTAGAAATCACTATCCCACCAGAGGCCATTTAAATAAACAATACTTTTAGCGAGTATAGAGCCAGCATATTTCCCTATGATATTTCCACATGTAAATGGGTGAATTCAGAGTTTATTTCAACCAAACAAGAGTGGTGATTGTTGGAACAGTGGAAAGAAGAACTAAGATGGCTTTTTTGTTTCTGTTGACTTTGAATAAAGTGTGTTTTACGATGATAAAATTACTTTTATTTAAATGTCGTCTGGTGGGGGTTTTTGGGGGCAATTTCGGGGATGTTTGATGTTAAACAAATAGGATCTTACTCTTTAACAAAAACACACCTAGAACAATAATCTGAGAATGTCAGTGGTAAAACAGCACTTTTAGTGGACGTAAATTGAAGGTGCAGAATTGCCCGATAATATTGTAGCTCGTTTCCCCGCTGTTGACTATAGCAGTCTTGCTTAATACTGGACCAATTTCGAAGATTGTCGTTCCCATCAGTCACTTAGACACAAAAACTAAGGTAAAAATATGTCAAGGTTGGAAAAAACTAAGTTAACCTTTAATATTAAATACTGCTTAAAATAACACTGATAATGGCGAAATCACAAGTAAAAATATTGGCATAATGGGTGCCCAGATAGCTCAGTTGGTAGAGCAGGCGCCCATAGGTTTAGTCCTCAACGCAGCGGGCGGGGGTTCAACTCCAACGCCACCCTTTGCTGCATGTCATTCCCCCTCTCTCTCCCTTGTCATGTCTTCAGCTGTCCTGTCAAAATAAAGGCTGAAAATGCCCCCAAAAATAAAGAAATATTGGCATAATAATTCTAAAGAAATCATTTTCTTTGTGCACAATACACTGCAGCTTTCCCTCTACAGTGTATTTTTTCTCACGTCTACTATATTTTTGTCCATTTCCAAACCTGGAGATGATTACATTCTTATTTAAAGTGCTCATATTATGCTCATTTTCAGTTTCATAATTGTATTTAGAGGTTGTACCAGAATAGGTTTATGTGGTTTAATAAAAAAAAAAACCCCACCATCTTTTTGTTGGACTGCACATTGCTGCAGCTCCTTTTTTCACCCTGTGTGTTGAGAGTTTTAGCTACAGAGTGAGGCATCTCACTTCTGTTCCATCTTTGTTGGGAGTTGCACAGTAGATGCGCAGTAGATACTCACTTAGTCAGTGCTTGGGCACAGACAGGGGCGCAACTACCCAGTGTCAGAGGGGTATGCAGCAACAATTTTGAAAAAAAAAGTGTGCCGGACATCATCATGTATGGGCTTTAAATAATAAAGGTTTATCTTTCAAAGTATATCAGCGACGTTAACGGTCGCCCGGCAACCTAATTGTGATAATTGGCAAAAAAAAATCAGCAACCCCTGGTTGATGTGATTTGAGTGGTGAGTGGCTTTCCATCTCTGTCTGCACTATTCTTCCCCAAAAAAGGACACAGTGAATAGGTTGGTCAACAGAACTTCAAACCATACTGGACATTTAGTTTTGTGTGGTCTAACTAATAGAACTCCTACCTGATGTCATCACTAGTCTCATCTCTACTTGATGCCATCGCCGACCTCATGTCTGTCTCATTCACTCCTTGCCTGTGTTCTTCTCCACTAGGACATTGTCAAACAAACATTATGTAATAGATTTTTTCATTTCAACATTGGTTTGAATTAAGTTAGCAAACACTAGTCAGTCTGTTAACATGAATATTTGCAAGCCTCCAAGTTTGGTAGCAAATCTATGCATGATTCAATGGTAAACCAGAGTTATTGCATTAGTTATGTTTTCCAGATTATTGTCATTTATTGTACATGCTACCTTATATTTACCAGTTTTCAGATCATCAACCTTGGTTTTACATATTCTAAGCTAGCTGTAAACCCCCATTTGGCTGCCACATTCCCAGTGTTAGCAAACGCTAGCTAGTCTGTTAACATGAATATTTGCAAGCCTCCAAGCACAGACATCACACTTTAAATCCTACCTGTTGCCTCTCACCATCTACTCATTTAACTGTTGTCACATCCCTTAACATGTCATCTCCTTTTCCCTCTTTCTTTTTTCTATTTTTAGCCCCAACAGCTGTTTTGCTTTGTTCTTTTTCTTTTTCCGTACTACTCTACTTCACTACTCGTACCTGCTTGCTCTGCACTCATGGCGCCCCCCTCTTCTATGTCAACATTTATGATGGAATCTTATGAGACAGGGCGCCTACTCTAGCCTGTTAGTCCTCTAAAATGTTATATAATAACATTGAGGAAATGATTTAGAAATGCACAACAGCAGCTACATATAGAAAATACAAAAAAAAGAATTACTTTTGATTGTTTTTTACCATCGCTTTGGCGCCCCCCATGGTGCTGTGCCCCTATGCGCCGCATATAGCGCATACCCACTTTTTGCGCTACTGGGCACAGACATTAGTAACGGGGAGAGTGTAGACTAACGTGACTAGATAGAACTACGTGTGAAAGTTGCAGACATGGCGGTAGTAGTTCAACCATACATGTTCGAACCAGAATCGGATCCTGAAGGAGGGGAGTCTCCTGCAGAACCTGATACTCAGAGAAATAAAATGTTTTGGCCAATGACGTAGACGGCCCTGCCGATTTTGACCAGCTCACCCGGAGACTGAAGGCAGGATACATTCAGAAACCCGTATCTCACTCAAAACAGCATGGATGTTTGTTTTTTCCAAGTTTGTATGCGTGTGGAAGCACCAGAGACACAAAATAACACCCCAAATCCCAGAAAAAAGTGATTTTTTCATACTATGGGCACTTTAATGTGTTTCCTGACTCAGATTAGACTTGTAGTAGAATCCTAAAGAAACTATGCCCAAGCTAGGTGTCTTTGTACTGTAAGATCATAAATTAAACAGGAGAAGAAGCTCTTTCCTCAGTTGCACTCATCCTTCACCTTGCTTAAAGCGTAACTCTTGCCAAAATGCAACCTAGGGTCTTTTTGTGAATGTACCCGAGTCAAACTTTCGTTTAAAAGCATATTTAGGACGGAAGTGCCACTTTTAAGATTTACCGTATTCTCATTTTTCGGTCAAATTGGCCTTTTCGTTGGCTCGACACAACATTAAACTTTGCTCTAAGTATCACCAGGGGCTCTACACCTTAACGAAAGCATTGACAACATTGTTTGTGTGCCCAGAGTTTACTAAAAAGAAGTTTTGAACAACTCACCGTAGCTCTTGTTGTTTCCAGCCGCAGCATCGATTTCCGAATGCAACATAACAGGGAGGAGAGTAAAGATGGAAAGCTCTTAAAGCTTAGTTCCATATAAATGCACAGATTATTTCTTGTTTTGTCGTTATTGAAAAACAATATTGACCTCGTAGTTAAAAAAGGAGCCTCATATGGAGTCCGTTCATTCGCATTCGGATATCGACTTGTTTTGACTGCCGAGGTGGTAGCGGCTGGAAACAACAAGACCTACGGTGAGTTGTTCAACACCTTTCTTTTTAGTAAACTTTCTGGGGAAATTTGAAGGGCTGAGATGGTCTGACAGTGAGTTACCAATGCAGTTGGTTTAGTTTCCTCCGCATGCCCTATGTATGGCATATCCACAGGCAGTGAAGTGTTCCAACGCTGCATGAAGCAACTTTTTGCAGGACTCCCATGTGAGATCATTGTGGATGATGTTCTGGTTTGGGGAAAGTCTATGGAGGAGCATGATACACGCCTCCACCAGGTCATGGATAGGATGAATGCCCTCGGTCTGAAACTTAACCCTGACAAATGCTGCTTCAGGGTCTCTGAGGTCCCTTATGTAGGACATTTGCTGACAAATCAGGGTGTCAAACCTGACCCTGAAAAAAATAAGGCTGTTTGCCTGATGCCTCCACCACAAGACAAGCTTGGGCTGCAGTGGTTCCTTGGAATGACCAACTACTTATCAAAGTTCATCCAAAACTACAGTGAACTCACAGCATCTGCGTGGACTCCTTCATCAGGACACAGAATGGTGCTGGTACGAGCACCATGAGGCCGCCCTCTCAAAACTTAAAGACACACTGATGAGCCCACCAGTGCTGCAGTACTTTGATGTTCGCCAGCCGGTTGTGTTGTCAGCGGATGCCTCTCAACATGGGTTAGGTGCGGTCTGCCTGCAGCACAACAAGCCAGTGGCTTTTGCCTCCAGAGCCCTTAGTGATACTGAATCACGTTATGCACAAATCGAAAAAGAGCTTTTGGCTCTAGTCTTTGCATGCCAGAAATGTCATGACTTAATTTATGGGCGACCAGTGACAGTGGAAACCGACCACCAGCCTCTTATCACTATAATCAAGAAACCACTGTACACAGCCTCTGCCCGGCTGCAGAGAATGATGCTGAAACTCCAACGGTACAGTCTTGCTGTAGTGTACAAGAGGGGCAAGGAGCTCTATGTTGCAGATGCACTCTCAAGATCACACCTCCCCTCCACACATCCTGCTGACGAGACTGGGGACTATGAGGTCATGGCTTTGGATGTGCTATCCTCCAGACGGATGGAGGAGCTCAGACAGGAGACGCTCAATGACCCTACATGTAAGGGCCTGGCTGACATCATCTCAGAGGGCTGGCCACCCTCTTCCAAAGGCCTCCCACAGGCTTTGAAATCCTACTATGCCATGAAGGAAGAGCTTACGACTGACAATGAATTGCTGCTGTGGGGCCTGAGATTCATCGTTCCTCATTCTCTCCAACAGTTCTACCTGAAACAACTTCATCAGGGTCACCCAGGCATTGAAGCCACAAAGCGCAGAGCCAAGGAGCCACTGTACTGGCCCTCAATGTATGCTGACATAGAAAGGGAGGTGTCCAGATGTGCACCGTGCAATGCCCTAAAACCACATCACCAAAAGGAACCTCTTATCCTCCATGAGGTCTCTGACACACCGTGGTCCATCACTGCTGCAGACATCTTTGAGTGGCGGGACAAGGATTACTTAGTACTAGTGGACTCATACTCTGGCTGGTTTGAAATCGACCAGCTTCACAGCTGCACCAGTGCTGCAGTCATTGTAAAATTAAAATGCCATTTTACGACACATGGCATACCGCAGCAACTTATGACTGACAACGCCAGAACATTCACCAGCAGAGAATTTGCAGATTTTGCACGCTCATGGGATTTTTCGCACATCACCAGCAGCCCAAACTATCCCAAATCCAATGGCTTGACAGAGCATGCTGTATGCTCCGCCAAACATCTCATGGAAAAATGTGCTCGTGATGGAACTGACTTCTATGCAGCTCTGCTAAGCATTCGTAATACTCCACGCGAGGGTCTTCCATCACAGGCCCAACGCCTTCTTTCACGTCGCACGAGGTCTCTGATCCCCATGATTAAGTCCATGTTGCTCCCCACTGTGCAGCATGGTGTGCGCTCCACCCTGATGAAACTCAGACAGCGGGGGAAAGAACATCACAACAAGTCTGCACGGGAGCTGCAGCCTCTGACACCTGGCCAGACGGTGAGGATGCAAACAGCACGGGGTTATGACAAGTTGTCCACAGTGATAAAAACAGCCCCACAGCCCAACAGCTATTGCGTCAAAGCTGGGAAGACAACATATGTGCGAAACCGCCGTCATCTCCTGAGTACTCCAGAGACCATCAGTGACCATCAAATGGGACCCCAGCATTCTCTCCACCCCGATGGAGGACACTTGAAAAAAAAGAAATGGTTCATTCGCCTGTTACATGTTATGTGTATGTTACTCAGGCTCTCACAATGTATTAGGACTGTTAAGTATGCTTCATATATTTGAAGGGAAGTTTTTGTAGTTCAGTATGCCTACCACGTTCCACTTCCTCACACGCAGAAGACTCTAAGACAAGCCTAAGAAGGGGGATGTAGAGTGTGTTGTCATGGTTGTGTAGCAACAGGTTTGCGGGCGTTCCTGGTGGTGGGTGTAGGAATAGCAGACCAGAAGTGTGTACCAGCAGGCTGTACAGTTAACACGTGGAAGTAAAGAATGGCTTCTTGATTTCAACCTAACCTGTTGTCTGTTGAGTTAATACGCGCACATCTACAGGTCCCAAAACGTCCCAGTTAGATAGTAAATGCCGTAAACATAGTCCCTCTAAATCTTAACAATAATTCCCCGAAAGAGCAAAGCAGGCTGGCTTATTGTACAATCCAAATGTTCTTCAAAACTTGCCATTTGCAGTGTGTAGCTTGCTAGCTCGAAGGTTGTTGTTGCTTACCTTAGCAAAGGGATTTTGAGAACTGTAACACACAGAGAGCAGAAGCAGCGGGGCAAAGCCTGACATCCGGTACGTGGAAATGCACCACATTGATCCAGACTAAGTTGTGGCAAACTGTTAACCAGTGGTTTGTTTGGAATTTAAAAACCTTTGTTGACAGCTAGAGCCAAAACCAGTACAGCTTTGACTCTAGGGTTTTAAATGTATATGTAAGGCAGCCTTGTGCTGCATCATAGCTACCCAAATCTACTTACACCAAAGTATCCGTGAATGGCTGTCAATTAAGGCCTTTCAAAGGAAATTGCTACAATGGAGAGTACGGTATGTGTGCATGTACATAAACATGTCCTTTGTTTTTGCAGATGAGCATGCCTGTATATATATATATATATATATATATATATATATATATATATATATATATATATATATATATATATATATATATATATGTGTCTGCTTATGAATGTGTCAGTTTGGGAATTTTATGCGGCTGAGCTCAATGTCTCCTCCCGACATAATTGGCTGCTTTCCACTTCACCTGCTGCAGCCTGCTGCTAATGGAGCTTCCAGGTGGAGCTTGTGCAGCATGACACCAGCTGAGTGTGTGATGTTCTTTTCCACAGGCACAGTAAAGCAGTTATCTAATTCAGCCTGTCTATATACTGCCTGGCTGTGTCACTGAATACAGGGCTTGGAAAGTGCATGTGTGTCTGCACATGGAGGGTTTCCTACACAGCCGTAATTACAGAGTCAGTGAACCTCCCCTGGAATGCAAATAATGGACTTGTAATTCATGTTGAATGAGTTGTTGGACAAACTGGCAAATGAAATTGACAATGAGCTGCTATTAAGCACTTGTATGCTAGGGCAATACTGTTGTTTGAATCAGCCTGTAAGGCCCGCAAAGTGGAACTAGAAGTGGTGTAATAGACAGTTTTTGGTGATAAAGCAGCGCAACATCCCATAACAAAGCTTTCAGCTCTGATATAAGAACTAAAGCCTCTTAACTCTCTAACTCTCTCGCACCAAAAGCGAACAGAGAGGATCTACATTTCACAACACACTGGGAAATGATAATTTTAACAACTCTCCATATAAATATATATAAATGTCTCATAAAGATCACTGCGCTTCTGAAATATTTAAACCAAGGCTGTTAATGACATGCTTTATAATTATGTGTATGTGTGTTGTTCACATATAGCCCATCAATATTTGGGCTGGACCCGAATATTTAACCCCATTTCAGCTCAGCGTGAGAGTCTTTACTACTGCATTTTGCTGTTATTTATGATTGTGTGTCTCTATGCACACACACACACACACACACACACACACACACACGTACACACACACACACACACACACACACAGGGTGCAGAGCAGAGTGACGTCTCTGCAGCATGAAATAGTAACATATTCTTACATGCAGTATGCTTATAATGAGTATATGTGACTTAATACTTGATACTACAATTTTGAACCAGAACAAAAAAGAGCCATCTGAAATATCACTTTATGCACTAAGTAAAGTTATTTATATCTGACTCTTTACCTGAAATTGGACATTGGATGAAGCAGTCTATACAATTTCATTTCACACACTTCAGCTTCACTAATTATTCACAATATAACTCAATATTATTCCTACCTACCAATCGGAAGGTTGGACGTTCGATCCCTGGTCAGGTTGGAGTGTCTTTGGGCAAGACACTGCAATGTTCAGGAAGTGAAAGAACAAGATCTGGTACCAGAGCAGGCTCTTGTGATCTACAGTGTAATACTGTATCAGCTGGTCAGACATATCAACACCGCCCACGTGCTTGTTATATTCCCCAATATATGTTGGGCATGGAATGCATTTCGTGGTACACTCCGTGTTTTGACTCTTCTCTTCATAGTGCTTCTATAGAATGCCGGGTGGATTGTAGAGCAGATAGAGACCTCACACGAGTCCATCCACTTCACAAAAACCAGTGGGCCTTCACGGATCCACCTGATGGAGCATTTTTCTTCAGTGTATTCGAGTCTGTGTGGGGAAAATCTTTTCTATTGTCTCTGTATGTGCCACATTCTCCGACATTCAGGCTAAACAGATCCTTGAAGAGTTTTGGACTGGTGTAGAAATTAACCGCATATGGATGAAAGCCACTGCCCAGATATTCTGTGTTTATCAGGGACATCACAGAGTCATATGCAAGTCCAACGTAAAGTCCACAGTGTAGCCATTGCTGCTGTCAGCCAAAACAAAGAGTTTGAAACCCTACCTGATCGGCTTCGCTTTCATGTGTTGCGTCATTCCAGTATGGGCCTTTGTCGCCACCATCCTCTCGTCAATCGCAAGGTTCTGCCTGGGGTGGTAATATGCTAAGCAAGCATTTTTGATGGTATCCAGGAGGGGCTTCAGTCGAAACAGACGGTCACGTGACATGATGGATGGAAATGGGACGCTGAAAACATTTTTTTTTTCCAGTAATCACAGATATTACTCAGTTTCATCAATGCAACATAGAAAATCAGTCCCACATACCTGAAACACTCCTCCATGGTGATGTTAGTCCATGGATATTTTTTTCCTTTTTGCAATGTTTTTAGCAACTTGTTTATTTGTGTGATGACAAATGGTTAGAGCTGCTTCATTGCTGAAAAACAGTTTGAAAAGGTCCATTGGTGTGTATGTTTTGTCCGGGTTCAGTTTATTTCCGGGGGGTCTTGCTGGGACAAATGTTCTTGGCTCTGGACATACATTAGGATTTTCCTAAGTTTTCCAGGAAGTGGCTGAGTATACTGGTTTTGGCTTACAAGGAGATCTGGATTTGGTTTTGGTACGGCCACTTGATAAACGTTGTGCACGCTTGGACCTGGATCCCTGTGCCCTGCTGTGTGGTGGAGAAGGAGATTGTCGTCTAGTCTGTCCACGATCTCTCCCATGCTGGGGTGGCTGCTCTCCTTCTGTAGAAGCATACGGGCTGGCATCTTGTCCTGCAGCAGAGGTGGTAGACTTTTCACCAGGGGGGCTGGCACTTTGTCCTGCAGGAGCGGTGCTAG
This sequence comes from Sander vitreus, assembly GCF_031162955.1. Lineage (NCBI taxonomy): Eukaryota > Metazoa > Chordata > Actinopteri > Perciformes > Percidae > Sander > Sander vitreus. Next base: position 8,359,515 of record NC_135859.1, read on the forward strand.
GCTCTTCAGCAAGGGTTCGGTCATCTTGTCCTACAGGAGAGGTGCTAGGCTAGATTAGAAAGATTAAAGGTTTGAAGTATGAGATATAAGTGTCTTTATGTTTCAATGTAACAAAGGTCCTGAGGACATTTGCTGAGATTGCTTGATATACATAAAATATACATTTGGTTGCCTCTGGCCCATTCTAATTCAATTCAGTTGTATTTATAGTGTGAAATCATAACAGGGGTTATCTCAGGATACTTTACAGATGGAGTAGGTCTAGACAACACTAGAATTTACAAAGACCCAACAATTACCCCCAAGAGCAAGCATTTGGTGCAACAGTGGCGAGTAAAAACGTTAAACCTTTAAACAGGCAGAAACCTCTGACAGACCCTGACTCTTGGTGGGCGGCCCTCTGCCACAGCCAGTTGGGAAACATAGACACAGATACAGATATAGAGAAATATGATTCATAATAATTATAGCAGTTGGTATGATGAACAGTGGCAATACAGGAAATACAGGGAAAATAAGAATTTTGGCAGCACATAATACACACAAAGAATTCTTTACATTTTTACAAACTTAACACCAGTGGTGGAATGTAACTAATTACATTTACTCGAGTACTGAAAGTATAAATGTATGGTACTTGTACTTTACTTGAGTCTTTTCTTTCTATGCCACCTTCTACTTCTACTCTGCTACATGTCAGAGATAAATATTGTACTTTTTACTCTACTACATTAAACCGATTTAGTTACTAGTTTTGCATTGAATACTTTTTACTTTTAATACTTTAAGTACATTTTCCTGATGATGCTGACATAATTTTACTTCAGTAACATTGCAAGACTTTTACTGTAACAAGAGTATTTTTTACAGTGTGATATTAGTACTTTTACTAAGTAAAGGATCTGTATACTTCTTTCACCACTGCTTGTGGTGTGCTGTACGTGGGTCTTTTTGCTATACTTGTATAACATATAAGCCACCTGTATATCTATTTGGTTAAATATGCAGTAGGTAAGGATTTTGGTTTTGCAAATTATAACGTATATTAGTACTGTACTGTAACGTGCTATGCAATTCAATTAATTATTTTATTCATAGTATGAAATCATAACAACAGTTATCTCAAGACACTTTACAGATAGAGTTGGTCTAGACCACACTGTATAATTTACAAAGACCCAACAATTCCAATAATTCCCCCAAGAGCAAGCATTTAGTGCAACAGTGGTGAGGAAAACTTCCTTTTAGGGAGAAACCTCGGACGGACCCAGGCTCTTGGTAGGCGGTGTCTGATGGTGCCGGTTGGGGGTGTGATGAACAGTGGCAATTATAGTAACAATAAAGATAATGGAACTATGACTAGAAATAGTAGTTGTAGTAGTTCATGGCGTAGCAGTGCACTGCAGACTCGTTTATCATTTGTGTATTATTGTAGACAGTGGTGGAATGTAACTGACTGCTGAACTGACTACTGTACTTAAGTTTGAGGTACTTGTACTTGAGTCTTTTCTTTTCATGCTACTTTCTACTTCTACTCCGCTACATTTCAGAGAGAAATATTGTACTTTTTACTCCACAACATTAATCTGACAGCTTTAGTCACTAGTTACTTTACAAATACAGATTTTTGCACACAAAACACATGTAGTTTATAAAATACAAGGTTTTATTATAAGTTAAACTACCCAACAATATACAGGCCTACAAGTACAGCTGAAATGATTACACCAATTAAACGCACAACTGTTTTGATTATTTCCAGTTTCTAAAATGTGAGGATTTTTCTGCATTGAGTACTTTTACTCCCTCCTCCCTTGTCTGACTGGGATGATGGATAGATACAGTATCTGTCTGGTCCATGGCTGAGGGAGTAGAGAGAGCTGGGAGAAGCTGAGATATGGCTGGAGCTGAACTGTGTCAATGGAATGAGAAGTAGAAAAATATTTTTTAATACTTTTATTGATTGCCAGTGGGGAAATTACAATTATTAAAACATTTTGGAGTTAGGATTGAAATATAATGAAATGGAGAGAGATATTTATACTGAGGTTTCGTTCAGTATACAGTCTGAGGCTGACCTAAACACATACACACATCCACACTCACATTTCGTGGGTCGCTAGCGGTACTTTGTAAAGTTGGTGAATAGGTTGTTTAGGGCATATCAAACTACACAAATGATCCTGCGGTGAAATTTGAGCAGATGTGTGTATAACCAGCATTTGTTGCAAGTCAGCCAACGTGGTTGTGTTGGTCACTCTGGCACGAACAGCACGCCCAAGCTGATCCCACAAGTGTTCAATGGGGTTGAGGTCAGGACTGCTGGTTGAAGAATGGGATGCCATCCCACAGCAGTGTGTGACTAGGCTGGTGACCAGCATGAGGAGGTGCCAGGCTGTTGTGGCTGTGTATGGTTCTTCCACACGCTACTGAGGCTCCCGTTTGTGAAATGAATAAATTGTTCAATTGCCAATATGTCTTGTTTCTTCAAACTTCAATCATCCAATCCACCAAACGAGTCAATGGCAGAATAAGCTGTTTGGCATTGGCAGAGAAGATTTGGTAAATCTTTCATAGGCGCAACCCACATACTCAGCGCTGCTGCTCATCCCACAAATGCATGTTCCTAAAAAAAGCATTGTTACCACAGAGGAAAAAAATGTCCTTACTTTTTGTGCTAAGTTTATATAACTGAGAATGCTAACACATCTCCACACCAAGCAGAAAAACTGTCTGCTAAATTCTACAGATTTTCATTCTGGATCACCGCTGAAAACTGTAACAAATTAATAAAACCAAAATCCACAGATTCTGTTTGTGCATTGACGTGCTGAGATTATACATGCAGTGGTTAAATTGGGCACCGGCACATAAGCCTGCTCGTTTGTGTCCGGATGTGCCTGCTTGCATTAAGTTGCCTTCTGGAAATATGTCACATGAAATGTGATGCTTTTGAAAACATGATATTTCTGACAATAAATTAAAGATTTTTGAAATGGCATGTCTATTTTGTATCGGCGGAGCTGAGATGAGAACAATTGAAACACGGCAACAACACGCGCAGCACTGCAGACAATTCACCACTGCGGGTCAACTACATAACACCAAAGTGTCTACGTCGGTAGGATTAACAGATAAAATGCCTTCTCCTAAAGCTAAAAACCCCATTCACAGCGGTGGAAGCCCGGTGCTCGGAAGCCGCTACGAGTTCATGTCGCTGACCAAGCCGTTGAACCGGTCCTCGCCGTCGCATCTCCTCCAGCGGCAGGGCTCCAAGCCAGCCACGGCTCGCCTCCGAGCATTGGAGAGCCCCTCTCGGGGCAGTGTGTGTGTGTGTTGATTGTAGTAGTAGTAGTAGTAAAGAGAGAGAATGGGAGGAGGAAGTTTGTGTGAGGTGGACCTGGTCACCACAGACCCAAATCTTGTCAGCTGTTGCTACTGTCATATGCTGCACTGTCTCTTCATGTGGCACATTATGTTTGGCACATTGTATGGGTCACTTCTTATATCATAACAAGGTAATACAATGTGTAATCAAGTGATGACTGACTAACAGTAATGTAAATGCCCTAATACCTGTTGATACTACAACAATGCAAAGTAGACTCTTAACCTTGCAGTTTTGCACATATGTAAGACTCGATTTCTCCATTTCTTTGCACAAAACTCTCCAGAAAGTGCCATTTAATGCTTTATTTTTCAAAAACAATTCCCAGGGGGAGCATAACCCCGGACCCCCCTAGGGAGAGCCCCCCCACATAACAAATCCCAAGTTAACCCATGTATACATGGATATACCAGACAGGTTATATACATTTTATTTAAAGAAAAACTGGGCTGTCAGAATATGTATGCTGTCCCATGAGTTATATGACTATGAAGACAAAATAAAAAGTTCAATCACATATGTATTTAAATCACACATAAAACAATAGTGAACAAGACTTTTGGCTTTTAAGATTTGTTTTTCTAGGCCTTGGTAGTCTTGCATTGCCAAACCTATTTACAGCACTACACCACCCATCTATACTTGTTTGTATTTCTTTAAAACAATAACAACTGTCCTGGGCGGGGCTTTATTCCAGCAATTAGGGCCGGTGTTAAAAAATGTAATACTGGTTTGATATCAAGCCAAACACCGGACCGGATCATCGTTCCAAATTTTACCACTAGGTGTTGCACTTATCTCAGCCGCTCCTGAGTGAGAGTGATAATAGTGAGAGTGAGAGCCCATATTGAGTGTTTAGCGATTCAAGACCACATGGTGGCAGTAATGCACCTCATTTCCATATCGGCACCACAGTTTTAGTTTTATTTTAAGAAAAGCTCGGGGAAATGTAACTTGTGTGGATGCTACGGCACTACTTGATCAATAACAGAGCTATGCTACTGAAAAGCTATTTGATTCAGAAAACAGCAACGCTATTGAGAAGAGGTTAAACTAGTAACGCTACTCAGTCCCTCCAGGATTTCGTGGACTTTTTTTGAGTTGTTGCGGCCCAAAATGCCTGATTTTGTGGGAGCTTTTGTAAAAGATTTCGATAAAAGTTGCGATGTCTTTTGTATGTTTGTTGCAATGAAGTTGCGAGACAGTGAAAGTTGCGATTTTTTTTTTTTGTATAGTTCTTTAAAAATAAAAAGGAAACTTGTTTTGGGGAGAATAAAATTACTCTGGGCTGAGTTTTCCTAGTAACCTTATCAAAAAAGGCTCAGGATGCTGCAAATGTTGGTATAATATGAAAATGGCTGGTGGATTTAAGACAAAAAATTATAATTTATTGAATTAATCAAATTTGAACATATGTGTCAGTGGCTTGTTGATCTTTACATTGTTAGTTTATTTCCTAACCTGGCCTGGGACACACTCATATGGTTTGATAAAGTACTGACTTTAAAAGGACAATTCTGGCGCAAAATGAACCTAGGGGTTAATAACGGATGTGTACCCACTCTGTCGTTCTCTGGGACATGTTTTCATGCTAATTGATTGTTTGTAGCTTGAACGAAGCTAGCGCGGACCGCTGGTTAGCTTACAACGCTAGTATTCGGGGCACAGGGAAAGTAAAAACAAATTTATTTTGCTATTTATACCACTAAAAAGGCTCAAAATATCACCAAACTTCAACGGTAGCATAGTGAGGGTTCCTACATGTTGACTGAAGCATTGAGAACTTTGTAAGTGTACCGACAGTTTATTGAACGAAGAGCTGCGGGAGCTCCGTGAAAGGGCTACGAGATAGAGAGCTATGCCGCAACAGAGCCTCGTACTTCGGGAAACTGGTGGTGTACCTGCCGGTGTGAAGCTATGGCCACCGAACAGGAGTGTCTGTGTTGCACGGAGTGGGACCTGTTGCGTCGCAACACCCAAGAGACGCAGTGTTTTGTACAGTCTGAAGATTCCCCCTCTTTGATGAACAGGGAAACTTTTTTCCATGTCCCGAAAATAAATTGGAGAAGGCGACCCAGACCAGAGGGACAAGATGGACAGTTATCCACTGACTAAGTAAACTAGACAAGTTATGTTTTACATCGGTGCGATTATTTCAGATATATTGTGCAAATTGCTTTTGATTTTAGTTGGCATCGCCAGCTGTAAGTCATGACTGGTTTCCTGAAGTACGAGGCTCTGTTGCGGCATAGCTCTCTCTCTCTCGTAGCCCTTTCACGGAGCTCCCGCAGCTCTTCGTTCAATAAACTGTCGGTACACTTACAAAGTTCTCAATGCTTCGGTTAACATGTAGGGACCCTCACTATGCTACCACTGAAGTTTGGTGATATTTTGAGCCTTTTTAGTGGTATAAATAGCGATTTGTTTTTACTTTCCCTGTGCCCCGAATGCTAGCGTTGTAAGCTAACCAGCGGTTTGTTACAAACACAATCAATTGGCATGAAAACATGTCCCAGAGAACGACAGAGTGGGTACACATACGTTATTAACCCCAAGGTTCGTTTTGCGCCGGAATTGTCCTTTAACTTATTATGGCACTTACAATAACGAGCGCAGCTGTCCTCAATTTAAGCCATTGTGTCGTCTCATCTCCTTTTTGTCCTGCATCCACCGTGTGTGTCGTTTGTGTGTGTGTTTGTGTGTGTGCAAGCGTCAGTTGCAGGGGGAACGGAGCAGCAGCTCCACCCGCTGCAGAGAGCCGACAGCCAGGATTGAAACGACAGCAACTTCAGCGACTTTTAAATCGTTACAGTCTATATTGATGTTAAAATGTATACAGGTTGGCAGGACGGTCTGAAGTGTTTTGCACAGTCTTTCGCTGTACGTTTTGTTGGTAAATGTGAGCTGTTTGAGTCACACACACTTCTCGTCTTCATATCACAAACGAGGAAATGATCAACCCGTTCTCACTCCCGCTTGGTCATTGGTTCTCAGAGTGCACGTGGGACTGCTGTGATTGGTTGAAGTTGCGGGAAACTTCAGGTTATTGGTCAAATTTGCGGAAAAGTTGCGGTGATTGGTCAAAATTGATCGTGACATCGCGAAATCCTGGAGGGACTGGCTACTGCCCAACACTGCCTGCAATACAAGTTGGATTTAGTGCCGGCACAGGTTGCTTATGTAGGCTACGTTTTAGTTTGCCAAAACTCTACCACAATGTACATCCATTGAGCCAGACTAAAGCCTTGGTGATCAGTGGGGAAAAACAAACATTGTAGCCAACACAGATTAAAAACTATTTACAGTTCTTTTAGTCAAGTCCCAGTTCCTTTTCGTCCAAAGAGTTAGCTGTGCCATGCCTCAAAGCAGTTCCTGTCTGAAATGACACAGAGGGCCACATCACACTCCTTACACTTCCAGGGGGTAGCCTGTTTGGCCTTCCTGGTCTGTCTGCAGTTTATGCAGGGCCTGCGTCCATACGAAGCCTTCCTGCTTACATCAAGTATTTTAGTAATAGCCACAGGTACGTGGCTACTGCGTGTTTGGGCAGGAGGGGTTTTAACTGCGACACCACACAACTGGGCTGTCAGCTCCTGCAGGAAGTCCCTGTGGCTCATGGGTTCCTCCTGCTTCTCTCTGCAAAGCTCCTTGTGGAGGAGGTAGCTGTTGGTGGCTGCAATGTCCAGGAAGTGAAAGAACAAGGTCCGGTACCAGCGCATGCTCTTGTGATGTACAGAGTAATACTGTATCAGCTGGTTAGATATATCAACACCGCCAATGTGCTTGTTATATTCCCCAATAGGTGTTGGGCATGGAATGCATTTGGTGGTCCAGTCGTCGCCCCGTGTTTTGACTCTCCTCTTCACAGTGTTTCCAGAGAATGCCGGGTGGATTGTAGAGCAGATAGAGACCTCACGTGCGTCCATCCACTTCACAAAAACCAGTGGGCCTTCACGGATCCACCTGATAGAGCCTCTAGGAGCATTTTTCTTCAGCGCATGCAAGTCTGTGTGGGGAAAATCTTTTCGATTGGCTCTGTATGTGCCACATGCTCCGACATTCAGGCTAAACAGATCCTTGAAGAGTTTTGGACTGGTGTAGAAATTATCCACATATAGATGAAAGCCACTGCCCAGATATTCTGTGTTCATCAGGGACATCACAGAGTCATATGCAAGTCCAACGCCTGAGACAAACTGTGACTTTCCAGTGTACACATTAAAGTCCACAGTGTAGCCATTGCTGCTGTCAGCCAAAACAAAGAGTTTGAAACCCCACCTGATCGGCTTCGCTTTCATGTGTTGTGTCATTCCAGTATGGGCCTTTGTCTCCACCATCCTCTCGTCAATCGCAAGGTTCTGCCTGGGGTGGTAATATGCTAAGCAAGCATTTTTGATGGTGTCCAGGAGGGGCTTCAGTCGGAACAGGCGGTCATGATCTGGTGTCCCTTTCTTTCTGTCATTCTCAACATCTTCCTCAGGATCACTCATGTGGATGTTCCAAGATATCACCTGAAACCTGTCCCGTGACATGATACTGGCTGCAAAAGGGACACTGAAAATTGTGTTTTTTTTCCAGTAATCTCTGATCTTACTCAGTTTCACCAGTGTTACAAAGAAAGTCAGTCCCACATACATGAAAAACTCCTCCATGGTGATGTCAGTCCATGGATATTTTTTTCCTTTCGCAATGTTTTTAGCAGCTTGTTTATTTGTGTGATGACAAATGGTTAGAGCTGCTTCATTGCTGAAAAACAGTTTGAAAAGGTCCATTGGTGTGTACGTTTTGTCTGGGTTCAGTTTATTTCCGGGGGGTCTTGCTGGGACAAACCTTCTTCGCTCTGGACATACATCAGGATCTTCCTCAGTTTTCCACGAAGTGGGTGAGTATACTGGTTTTGGCTTACGAGGAGATCTGGATGTGGTTTTGGTCCAGCCACTTGATAAACGTCGTGCACGCTTGGACCTGGATCCCTGTGCCCTGCTGTGTGGTGGAGGAGATCGTCGTCTAGTCTGTCCACGATCTCTCCCATGCTGGGGTGGCTGCTCTCCTTCTGTAGAAGCAAAGAGGCTGGCATCTTGTCCTGCAGCAGAGGTGGTAGACTTTTCACCAGGGGGGCTGGCACCTTGTCCTGCAGGAGCGGTGCTAAGCTCTTCAGCAGGGGGGCTGGCATCTTTTCCTGTAGGTGAGGTGCTAAGCTCTTCAGCAGGGGGGCTGGCATCTTTTCCTGTAGGTGAGGTGCTAGGCTCTTCAGCAGGGGGGCTGACACCTTGTCCTCCAGAAGAGGTGCTAGGCTCTTCATCATCCTGTTGGTAATCATCACTGTAGAACAAACAAAAATCATTAGAAAGATTGAAGGTTTGAAGTATCAGATATAAGTGTCTTTATTTTTCACATGTTACAAAGGTCCTGAGGACATCGGCTGAGAATGCTTGATACCCCCTACACTAAAACCTTTGGAGAACGGTTTTGGCCATAAAAGCACACATTTGGTTGCCTCTGGCCCATTCTAATTCAATTCAGTTTTATTTATAGTGTCAAATCATAACCGGGGTTATCTCAGGACACTTTACAGATGGAGTAGGTCTAGACAACACTATACTTTACAAAGACCCAACAATTCCAAGAGCAAGCATTTGGTGCGACAGTGGTGAGGAAAAACTTTTAAGTACATTTTCCTGATGATGGTAACATACTTTTACTTAAGTAACATTGTAGGAGATTTAAGGTAACAGTATTTTTTACAGTGTGATATCAGTACTTAGGATCTGTATACTTCTTACACCACTGCTTAACACTAGGCTGTGCTGCGGTTTGGTGCTGTGGGTTGCAGTTCACGGATGGTCAGAATTTTGAGAATCCGACGAACAATACGTTTTATTTTAGCTTCTTTCTAGGGTAAGTGTTTTTTTTTTCTGCAACCTTTTAATCAAAACATGCTTTTTCAAACCTGCCGGCGCTATTTGTGATTGGGAGGGTTAAGGGACTTGTTTGAGCAACCTGATGATAAGGAATTACAATAGTCCAGCCTTGAAGTAACAAATGCATGGACTAGTTTTTCTGCATCGTTTTGAGACAGGATGTGGCAATGTTATGCAGGTGAAAAAAGGCTGTTCTTGAGATTTGTTTTATGTGGGCGTTAATGGAAAAATCCTGATCAGCAATATAATAATAGGGCTGTCAAACGATTAACATTTTTTAATCGCGATTAATCGCATATTAAAATTCTATTATTTTGCATTTCAGAACAGCTTTTAAGTACATATTAACAATTGAAAGCAATTGTTACCAGTGTATCTTGATTGGGAATCAAATGAATGCAAAGAAAGTGACTTTATGAACTTGATTTTAAGATTTGTAATTATTTATTTACTGTAAACAAAAGAAAAATGTGTGAATCTGTCATTATTGCACAATTCCTCCAAGTACCTAACTAAAAATCCCTATCCTTACCAGAGTCAATATAGTGTTTAGTAACTCCTAAATAATGTGGATTACTCACTCCAGTGATCACCGGTTAATGAGACAGCGTTTGCACTTCGCAGTAGTTCTGTGTGGCTGCTTTCTCCGTGTGTATGTGTATGGTGAAACTACTGTCTCCCTCGACGGCAACGAGACAGGTCAACCGTAGTAGGTCTTTAAGACCTGAGTCCTCTACGATGCTGACAGGTCTGCAGTTAGTTGCCACCCGTTTAGCCCGCTAGCAGGTAGCATCACGTTAACTATGCTTAGCTCCGTAGGTGGTAGCTCAAGCTTGACGTGCTTCGGTGATACTTTAATTCGGCTTTACACAATGTGCATATGGCTTTCGACTCGTCTACGAGCTGTCCGGGAGTTTTGGAAAATAAAAAGCTCCATTCAGGATTTCATTGGTGCTGTCTTTCTCCATCATGCCTGCAGCAGCAGGATGTGTTAGGAGGAAGTGGCAGCTTGATGATAATTAACGGTGCTGCAAAGGGTCAAAATAGTAGCCTGTTAGACACGACGCAAAGCCGAGTGAAGTGTAAAATAAATGAATAAATGCCGGCATGCGATTAAAAAAAAATGAATCGCGATTAACGCTGATAGCCCTAAATAATAATAATAATATAAATAATTAAATAAATAAAGTAAAAAAATTATATATATATATATATATATATATATAATAGTTCCACTGTTCCATCATATATTCATCCATATGCACTGATCTGAAATTATTGCATATTTTGATGAATTTGTGAGCAACTGGAACAGTGACAGGACGTCATCACTCGCGAAGTCATGGCAACCAAATAAACAGCACAAGTACAGTAGTTTCTCCTCAGGCAGAGACATACAGTGACCAAAGCATCGGCGGCTGATTTACCATGAAAACCTTGTGAAATATGACAGCTACAGTAGCTTGGAAAATAGTGTTATTGTACTGACTGAATTTACTGTTTATCAGAGCCCAGGTAAGACAAGAAGCTAACGTTAGCGCATCCTGCGGTCTCTCTGGCTGTGTCTGAAATCACCCACTCATTCACTACTCCCTATCTAGGGAGTTTAATGTAGAGGACTATATAGGGAGCTCAGTGGCAAAATGAAAACACTTTCGGACACTACTCCTTTCTGCGCCGTTATTTACGTTAACGCTGTTGCACGATTAAAACGTGTCAGATCAACGTCAGACAGTGGAACACCTGTAATAATAACACAGCTGTGGGTCCAGAAGAAAGGGCGTTTTCTCCTGATTACATGTAAATTACGCTCTCCTTCCACTCCACAACAGAAAGTAGTTTTTTTTACACACCCCAATAGGGCTGAATGATTAATTGCATTTGCAATTAAACTGCGATATGTTAAAATTAGATTTACTAATCGCAGAGGCTGCGATTACACCCTGGTCATGTGACACGCGAGCGTAAGACTGCAGAGAAGTTGCTGCAAACCGTCATGTATTGTGCAAAACGTGCCTTGCTAATGTGGCTACCTCATGGGGCAACACCACTAACCTGTATCACCCCTTAAAAAAAAAAAACACCACAAAGCCATGTATGATAATTGCATGGCTAAAAAGCCAAACACCAGGGCGTCAACTGTTGAGTAAGCGAAATGCCAGCCGACAGGGATCACTGACCACGTACCTCCATATGAACATACTTCTGTAACAGGACGTGGAAATTACTCAAGCAGTAAAAGTTTATCGCGAAAGAAAGGATGCACCTCAGTACTGTGACCAAGCCTGTGGTGACTGCTTTGATAAATACATTGGATAAGCGGTACATCATGCCCTCCGCACATATTTTAGCCAGGTTGCCATACCGAAGGTAACATTACACAAAAAAATGTAAACAAAATGTTTTTTCCGCTGTTTCAACTGACGTGGTCAAGCTGTAGGATCACTACAGCTGGCACTGCCATACACGTTGTGCACATATACATATTTAAAGACTGTCCAGTAAAGTTCACAGACAGTGTTTAAAAAGTGCTTTTCTGCAATCTGCGCTTTAGTAAGTGTGATTTCTTACCAACTTTAATATTAATGTTTACACCAGGCTTATTTGTCAGTGCTTTATTTTATTATGGTAATTATTACATGTCACTGTATTACAAGGCTGGACGTTCAACAAATCAGTCACTGTGATTAAAGTAGTTTATAAATAAATAATGTCATGTGTCAATGTTTATATAGCAAATGTTACTATTGTATATCTTTTGTCATTTTTTATTGTAACTTCAACCTGCCTAATGGACTACAGATGGAAATTAGTCCCTGGGCTACAATCTGGCATTTTTACATGTACTTCTGTACATGTTCATCAATGTGCATTGTCCTAAAATAATAAAATAAAAAATAAATTCATGCATCACCTAATTTAATCAATATAATAACAGTAAAAGGACAGTTTATGTGTAATCCATCTAATATTGTGTTAGTCATACCATCATTTGTTTGTCTTTGTTAAATAATACAGCAGATAATGAGGTTAAAAAAAATATATATATATATTTCTTCTTGCATTTTAAATCGCAATATTGGTAAAAAAAATAAAAATAAAAAATAAAAATCACATTTAGATTATTTTCCAATATCGTTCAGCCCTACTCCAATATCGTGAATCATATCGCAATCACAATATCAGTCAAAATAATTGCAATTAGATATTTTCCTCATATCGTGCAGCCGTACACCCCAGTATCGACTTTGGTATTGTGTACTTTTCGTGGTATCGGTACCGTCTACTAGATTTTTGGTCTGTGACATTCCTATATATTAATTACTTTAGTAAAACATACTTTACCTTACAGACATTAGCATTAGCTTAATTTAGTATCGGGAGAGTTACTTACGTCTGTTCGTGACAGTAAAATATTGTAAAACACCTTTTTTTCATTTGGAAAGGTTATTCTATGTTGCTCAGTTTGGCTTTTTTTTTTTTTTTCGCATCCCCATCAAAAAGCAGGACAAAAGTCGCACAAAAGGTCTTTTTCTGGGAGTCTTTATAGTCAGAACGGCTCAGATGTCCGTCCCAAGATGTCTGCGGCAGAGAAGCATCTCACAAGCCGGAAGCGGTATCTACGTATACATTTTTGAATAGCAGCGGCCAATGCGTTATCTATTATGAAAGTAGCTGGATGTGCATGTGCTGCTTTCATCGAGCGTGTGGGGCGGGGCAGGAGACTGTTTTGAATCGGAGGCGAGTGGTAACATGTACACATCGCAACTTATTAAATCAAAACATGCTAATAGAGTCAAATTAATAATATAATAAATAAAGTAGCCGAATGGACTTAAATGAGTCGGCTATTTGTCCGGAAGCCTACACTCACACTCTTGAAATTCCATACCCCTTTGGTTTGCACTGATGTAGGTAAATTACCTCATTAAAAATATGCACTCTCTCTGCCCAAATGATCGCTAAATATAAAAACTATTTTCGCTACTGTAAATAAATGAATACCACTTACAAATCCTCATCTGGAACAAATCCCTCTTCGTCTGTGAGAAAACTCTCTCCTCCTGATTCTCCTTCGTCTTCACTTTCCAGCTCCCGCCCCTCTGATTTATCTTCTTCTTCTGTGCTGTATCGGATGAATGATGCCATTTTGTTAAAGCAAAAAGGGAATAAAATGTCTCAAAAGCAGTCAGTTAAATAGCTAGCGCTTCAAAGTGTGCTCAGAGACGTACAGACCAGAGGCTCTTTTGTGTGCCCTCTTCGTCTTCTTCTCTGATTTAATGGCGGATCGCAAACCATATGTATAGGTGCTGAATACCGCCACCCTCTGTACCAGAGCGTGTAACACCAGGGTTCATATAGCGTACTTCAGACTAAATAAATGTATACAGTATATGTAATGCTGTATATTTAAGAAAAATAAAGAGAGCCTTGCAAATTTCCCTCATTTTTTACTCAAACCTAAAATCCCTTCCAAGTTCCATCACTATCCTAGCTCATATATCTTATCAAGTAGATGTTTGTTATGTTTTACTACACACCATAGTAGTAATGAGGTGTTACATTTTCAGGAACATTTCTAAAATCACATTTCTCTTATATGCACACAGAATTGTCCCCTCTGTCCCCAGTGGAAATTACGCCTTAGCTGATAATAATTCTTCTTCACATGACCTTGAACCAAATATCCAATGCTATCCACATTTCAGTCAATCCTCTCTTCTCCTCTACAAGTTGCAAGTCCACAAAGGGGACTGGACATATCCATTGAGGAACATTACCCCGCACAATATTTGGCCTATAGAGGCTCCTTTTCTTCTAAAGTCAATTCCTGCCCATGTCTGTGTCAAGAAGTATAATAGAGTCAAGAAAATGGTTAGCAGTTATATTATTTTACAGTATTAATACAGCAACAACACAGCTGGCTCTGACCAAAAAAATGTGTAAAAAAAAATTCTGAAATATTACTTTATGCACCAAACAAAACTATTGTGGAAGTAAAGTTATTTACTGTATATCTGACTCTTTACCTGAAATGAGACGTTGGATGAAGCTATACATTTTCATGTATTCATGTCATGTCATACACTTTAGCTTCACTAATTATTCAATATAACTCATATCTTTGGTATTAATGTATCAGCATTTGTAGTAGTACAGCACAGTGCCATTTGATTGCACAGAAAGCCTGATATAAGCCCACTCACTCAGGCATTGGAAAATGTATAATTCATCAACTTAATTAAAGTTGATAAATTACAAGCAGTGTCAGTTCTTTGCAACTACTCTCTCTAGTCTTTTCATGCTACTTAATACTACATTTCAGAGAGAAATATTGTGCTTTTTACTCCACTAAATTAATCTGACAGCTTTAGTTACTAGTTACTTTACACATTAAGATTTTTGCACACAAAACACATGTAGTTTATAAAATACAAGGTTTTATTATGAATTAAAATACCCAACACTGAGCTGATTGACAGAACTGTTTTCATTATTTCCAGTTTCTAAAATGTGAGGATTTTTCTGCATTGAGTACTTTTACTTTTAATACTTTAAGTACATTTTCCTGATGATACATACTTTTACACTGCAGGACTTTTTACTTGTAACAGAGTTACAGTGTGGTATTAGTACTTTTACTAAATGCTTCTTCCACCACTGATTGCAGAGCACTGAGTAAGTGACCTCTGATTTCTGTTGTTGAAGTTGAGTTGTTGGGATCCTCTCTCCTTTCTTTGTCAACAATTATTTTTTAATACTTTTATTGATTCCCAGTGGGGAAATTACAATTATTAAAATATTTTGGAGTTAAGATTGAAATATAATGTACATCCATTGAGCCAGACTAAGGCGTTGGTGATCAGTGGGGAAAAACAAACATTGTAGCCAACACAGATTAAAAACTATTTACAGTTCTTTTAGTCAAGTCCCAGTTCCTTTTTGTCCAAAACGTTAGCTGTGCCATGCCTCAAAGCAGTTCCTGTCTGAAATGACACAGAGGGCCACATCACACCTCTTACACTTCCAGGGGGCAGCCTGGTTGGCCTTCCTGGTCTGTCTGCAGTTTACGCAGGGTCCGCGTCCATACGAAGCCTTCCTGCTTAAATCAAGTATTTTAGTAATAGCTACAGGTACGTGGCTACGGTGTGTCTGGGCAGGAGGGGTTTTAACTGTGACACCACACAACTGGGCTGTCAGCTCCTGCAGGAAGTCCCTGTGGCTCATGGGTTCCTCCTGCTTCTCTCTGCAAAGCTCCTTGTGGAGGAGGTAGCTGTTGGTGGCTGCAATGTCCAGGAAGTGAAAGAACAAGGTCCGGTACGAGCGCATGCTCTTGTGATGTACAGAGTAATACTGTATCAGCTGGTTAGATATATCAACACCGCCCATGTGTTTGTTATATTCCCCAATAGGTGTTGGGCATGGAATGCATTTGGTGGTCCAGTCGTCACCCCGTGTTTTGACTCTCCTCTTCGCAGTGTAAATTTCAAGATTTGAGGCAAACTAAGATAAACTACAAACCAACAGCTTTTGTTTTAGCTTGTTTGACAAAATTTGCTATTTAGAGTAGAGTAGAGCTGTGTTTGTGTGGACGAGAGTGGACTGCCCAGACAGATCAGATTGAAATATATCGCTTCCTACATGTGTATGCCTGTAGACAGAGAGTGGGTATTGATACAAATTTACTTTTAGGTTTTATTGTAGCCTACTTACAGTAACGAGCGTAACGGTATCTTTCCCAGTCAGGTGCATGTGCTGCGTGTTGTAACACATCTCTGCTGTGTGTGTGTGTGTGTGTGTGTGTGTGTGTGTGTGTGTGTGTGTGTGTGTGTGTGCACGCAGTGCGGGCATCACTGTTCAGAATCCCGTCTATCTTCCAAAATGTAACGCTTGTATCCAAACAAATTGTGCTTGAAGCTGCAGGCCATCCAATTATAACGACCTCATCCACATTGTCGAAATCATTTAGATATTGAGCCATTACATTGAAAATATTTTAGATAACAGGAGCCTATAGGCAGTTACACACCAACCAGACGGCCGACCGTTGGCAGAAAAGGCAGTTGGACTGATCGGTCTCCCCGAGTTGGTCGAAAAAGTGCCTCGGAACGCACCAAAGCGACGAGACGTAATACGTCTCCATAACATCAGGTGGCGCTAATCTGTATTGTTGCCCAAAAAATGAAAACCGGCAGCTGATTGGACGAACGTGTCACATGGATGTGGCTGCTGCTTCTGGATTTTGGATTTTTCGAACGGCCATTACTGGCAACTCATTCAGAATATGATCTCATATTGTACTAAAATAGTTCACCGAAACGTGTTTCTGAAAACATTTTAAGCAAGAAATAGGCCATGCAGTTGCTGAATCTGTCTTCATTTCAGATCGACAAAGGTCAGTTTAAAAGATTTTCGTCAGATTTTGAGAGGCTTAGTCACGCTCATCCCGCTTGCCATTTCTGGGTGAGTCCCGACTGCCCTGTCTCCAACTGAGCATGTCAGGTCGGCCAAAATGAAGGTCGACAGCTCCTCCAACAGACGACGGCACGGAACACACTGAACAGACTCGAGTCACTGACCTCGCCAGACTGTCCGATGGCCGATTATCGGCCCGGTGTGTAACTGCTTTATGATTTACTGTAGCCATCCTAACAACACACTACCTGAGCGCCTTTTTCTAGTCTCCCGTTTCACTCTACACAACGCTGTCTTCGGGCAAAAAGTCACGTTGTCAGATCAATAAGAGTTAGCTAGCTAGTCTGTTCATGTTTCTTGTAATGTTAGCCATAGTTATTTATTTCTTACCTTGATTTTGGTGTCTGCGTTTCAAAGCCATCTCCCGCGGTGACGTTTTTGGCGGAGCTGGTTGTTTAATAGTCGACTCGGAAGAAAGCAAAGGTTTTGACAATAAACTACATCAAGACAAGAGTATGTGGAGTTAAACTGTTCGGGCCCAATAACCTCTGAATAGTTCTACTTGTTGTTAAATTGCAATGTGAGCGACAGCATTATGTCGGCAGGATCATTTAAAGGCCCAGACACACAGAGCTGACGGCCAAACGTCAGCAGAAAAGGCAGTTGGGCTGATCAGTCTCCCCAAATTGGTCAAAAAAGTGCCTCAGAACACACCAAAGCGACGAGACGTAATACGTCTCCGTAACAGCAGGTGGCGCTAATCTGTATTGTCGCCCAAAAATGAAAACCGGCAGCTGATTGGACGAACGCATCATGTGGGTCTTGTTTCTCCGGAAATTCAAAGACATGGCGGCTTGTTCAGAATACGATCTCATATTGTACTAAAATAGTTCACCGAAACGTGTTTCTGAAAACATTTTAAGCGAGAAATAGGCCATGCAGTTGCTGAATCGGTCTTCATTTCAGATCAACAAAGGTCAGTTTAAAAGATTTTCGTCAGATTTTGAGAGACTCTAGTCACGCTCATTCCGCTCCCCGTTTCCGGGTTAGCACTCTACCAATCAGATGGGTCATTTGAGTCCGACTGCCGGTGTTGCACCGAAATCTGTGACCCGTCGTGATCTGTGTCCCTCCTGTTAAAAGCGTTGCTCCGCCCTCCGTGGTTAAGGTTAGGGACAGTGTTGGAGAGTAACGGAATACATGTACCGGCGTTATGTATTCAGAATACAAATTATGACTAACTGTATTCCGTTACAGTTACAATTTAAATAGTTGGTATTTAGAATACAGTTACATTGTTGAACTCAATGGATTACATGACGATAGCTCTCTGTTTCACGAGTTTATGCACTCTTGCAACTCCATGCATTTCCCAGAAGCACCAATATGTAAACGAAAAAATTAGCTATTTGCGTGATCACTGATAGAGGTAGAGCTGGAGCCGGACAGAGCCAGGGCGTTTCTATCTTGGAAATTCAAACAGCATTTCACATTAAAGAAAGAGAAGGGAGAACCACACCAGAATAGGCCTGTTTAGTAAGCTGTATGTGATGGCTGCATTCCTACACTTATAAAATGCAATTCAATGTGGAAGTGATCCTAGTATTCAGAATACGTTACTCAGATTGAGTAACGTAACGGAATACGTTACAAATTACATTTTTGGGCATGTATTCTGTAACGGAATACGTTTTGAAAGTATCCTTCCCAACACTGGTTAGGGACAAGGGTTTGGTTCAGGTTGAGGTAGGGGGACACCGATCTCAATGGGTCACAGATTTCGGTGTAACACCGGCAGTGCCCGCCCCGCCGATTATACATGTCAAATCGGCCAAAATGAAGGACGGCGGCCCCTCGGACGGACGACAGCACGGAACACACCAAACAGACTCGAGTCACTGACCTCGCCAGACTGTCCAACGGCTGATTATCGGCTCTGTGTGTCCGGGTAACCACGACTATTGTGCGTCTGCCCTATTTCTGATAGCGTGGCGGAAGACATTTTGCCATGGCGCACTGCCACAATAAAATCAACATAGAGGAAACACTGGGTCATTTTGGTATTTGATTACAGAACTTTGATGTACTGAGAGAGTTTGATAACATTCAGATGTTGCTGTTTCAGATTCCTAATATAGGTCTAATGAAATTAAACACAGCTATAATCAGTTGACTTGTGGCACAGGTTGAAAGACACACCACAGACTGTATAATATTAACATTAATCTGTGGGTACGCCGTCGATTCGACGCAGAAGCATAAAACAGCCTTTAGGTATGCACTGGTGTAACGTTAACCTGTAAGGGACCGTTCGGTATTTATGGAATGGACCACCGGAGGAAAATAGGGGAGGGTCATGTCTTTTTATTCTTTGTTGATGGGAGGGTCACCCAACATTTTTTAGTCTGGTGTGGGGGGGTCACCCAACTTTTTTATTCATGAAAAGAGCAAAATTTCAAAGTGGCTTGTTTGGTGCATATTTGTCCATGTAGCTCTCAGTCTTGGCCCCCTAGCAGATGGGTCTGACCCCATATGTGGAGTTTGCTGGGGGGGCAGGAGGAGCACTCAAACGGGTAATTGCATTGTTTAAAACATTAGTGGAATAATTACGTCTGGCATGACCAGATATTTTATAAATATTTTAAATAACACAAAACAACTAAATGCTGGTAGATAATACATCAGATTTCATATACTGCTTTAGTAAAAAAAATATAAGTTTTTTCCACTTTGTTTAAACGGCGAAGTGGAGAGGCCTCGTTCACCTGTTTGAAGCTGGCTGGTGAATGTGACGCTCGTATAGGCCTTGTTGGATACACCGTGACTCTGTGGATCTACTGATCGCTGTGGATTACTTTTTTTCATTGGATTACGGCAAAATACGGATCTTTTTTCTCAACATGTCTTAACGTTTTATGGTGAGTTTGGAGAGGCATCTCAACAGACTGTAGGTCACACTGATTGTTCACTGTTACATTTTAGTTGAATTTAAGTGTCGGGGCATTCCGCCATTGTCTGTCTATTGCGTTCCAAAACAGCCGTGCCGCGATTGGATTTCATAAGGGCGAATTGTTAAATTGTTACAATGTAATTTAAAATCTGCTTTAAAAATAAACATGTGTTTTGGAATATAATGTTTAGCTTCGGCACCTTTACCTATGTGCTAAAATATACAATGACGAAGCCTAGTGACAAGTCCATAGCAACCAGTGTTGAATTGTTATTTCCCAGAGTACTTTGCTGAATGGTCTCAGTGTTTTATTGTTTTATTTCATGTGAATACTAGTTTACTAGAGGAGTAACTTAGTATTTGAAGTAATGCAGTAATGCAGGAAGTGTGCATTTAGTTTCCATGCTTATTGTGTTTCCACAACAATGTTAGTGAGTCAATCTACTGAAATGGCCACCACACCATAACAGAGGAGTATGATGTGTAAGATGAGAATGCAGAGGTTAACGCATGTATGTCATGACTGTAAAAAAAATCCAATGGCATCTGTACTTCTTTGCTAAGTGCAAACTAGCACATAAGGGGAGGGTCATGCCTCTTTTTCATATCATGTTGGAGGGTCATAGCAAAATTATTACTGACAAGGGGAGGGTCAAGTCTTTTAAGGTTAGAGGCCACAAAACTCCTCCGGTGGCCCCTTAATTAAGTAACAAACAGTCCCTAAATTACCTTGATCAAATCATAAAACACTTTCTTTGCCCAATTGCCCACCAAATGGACAGATATAAAAACGTACACGTACATATTTTATTTCAAATAGCTTATAGAATACTGAAAATAAATGTATGCCACTTACAAATCCTCAGCTGGATCAAATCCCTCTAGATAAGCCATCTCTTCATCTGTGAGAAAACTCTCCGCTCCTGATTCTCCATCGTCTTCACTTTCCAGCTCTGGCCCTTCTAGTTTATCTTCTTCTTTTGTGCTGTATCGGACGATTGATGCCATTTTGTAAAGCAAAGATGGAATACAAATGTCTCAAAAGCAGTCAGTAACGTTGGATGTTAGCCATGGATGTATTAAGAAAACGGTTAGCGCTCCGAAGCGCTCCGAACATTGACATATCCGCTCCAAAGTGTGCTCTCTTCTTCTTTGATTTAATTCTTCTTCTTCTTTGTGGTTTATTGGCGGTTGGCAAACAACGATGTGGCGCATTACCTAAAATAAAATGATAAAATGTGTCCAATATCCCTCATTGCCTTTCTTATTCATGATTTGGCCTCATCTTTGCCAAAGGGAACTTTCATTATTTCAATTATTTAATTTCAACGCTCTCTTTGCAATCTTGTCTGTTTTCTCTTTACACTCCAGGCCACAAAATTGTACAATGATTCCAACTCTTTGTACTCTCAAGATTATCGTAAATATTGCTAACAATAAATCTTTTTATTTTTTATTTAAACTATTAAGAGCTGCAGTAGAGTCTGAACAAATGACTCCCTCAGGCCTTACCTCTTCTATCCATTGAAATCCTACAATTATAGCAACTATTTCTGCTGTAAATACAGATAATATCATTCATTCTTTTGATAAATCTCAGGTCTGTACACTCCTGTTCCTACATGTCCACTCCCTGGATCTTTAAATCCATCAGTAAATATTTGCATATACTTTTAATAATTCTTCACATAATCTTGAACCAAATATCCAATGCTATCCACATTTCAATCAATCCTCTCTTCTGCTCCACAAGTCCACACAGGGCACTGGACATATCCATGGAGGAAAATTACCCCATACAATATTTGGCCCATAATCTTACCTATTTAAACCATATTCAGTGTGTGCTGTCCCAGAGGATAAATGGCCGAGAGGCTCCTTTTCTTCTGATGTCACTTCCTGCCCATTTCTGTGCCAGGAAGTCAAATAAAACCTAATCAAATGTTACACATCAGCAATGGTTAGCAGTTATGATAAGAATACAGAAAGTTTATCTCAATAATAACATACAAACCATTAATTGGCTCAGACCAGATAAACAAACTGTAAAGCTGATTGAGTGCAAAAGTTCATTATTGACTGTGGATATTTAGTAGTTTGATAAAACGTTCCATTCTTAGGTTACATAATGACAACTAAGTCATCTTCTTTACAACTAAACTCCATGCACAAGATTATGAGATAAAAGCTCCCGATTGAAAGCTCTCGGAAAAAGTAAGCAGATATTGAGTTTACATTTTTTGTCAAACTTCAATAATCCAAAAACCTTTTGACTATTGATATGTTTGTTAACTGCTGGCGAGGAGGTATGAGAATTCCAGTAAAAATAGCTGTCGGCTATGAGCCGTCATTAACTAGCAAATAGCTGTACTTGTTCACGTGTTCAACAGCAGTTGCCCTTTCTACCCTTCCTGCTGCCATCCAGCTTGGTGGATTTGTGTCTACAGTGGAAACAATTGAGGTGGCGCTGTCTGAAATTACATTTTGTCATGCTAATGTATTGATGTTCTTAATAGAGTCGTTCCGATACAATTTTTTTCTTTCAGATACCGATTCTGATACCTGAACAGTGTATCGGCCGATACCGAGTACCGATCCGATACCAGTGTGTTTAACCCTCTAAAATCTAAGGGCATCTTCTAGATTTTTAGATATCTTCTTAAAATCTCCTTTTATGGGTATTTTCACATAACCTGATGTGTTGCATATCAAAATGTTTAGAACAAACTCAGCCTTCTGTACAAGTTCGTTTTTTGGAATTCCTCAAATTTCGTAAAGGTGAAAACCTTAGTGCCTGAAATGAATTTACAAAATTCTTGTGATATATGAATAAAATAGTGAATAAATGTATAATAAATGTCTAAAATAAAATTTTGTAACATTGCTTTTTGAGTAGGAGTATTGTCTGTTGTCCAAACATTGTTGGACGCTCCAGCACGTCCTTCGCCCTCAGAGGGTTAAAAAAAAATGCATATATAGTTTACTATGTTTTAACAGCTGTATACTACTATCCCTGTATGGATGTTATACTGTATGATTGCTATCATTGTTGTACAGCCTGGCTCAGGTTAAACTCTTGAAACATGAACAAACACAAACAATGAATGCCACAAAACTTTCTGTTATTATCCAGTTTGACAGTGAGTCATAACGAAAAAAGGACATCAATAAACTATGCTTTAAAGTAGATTTCTTCAGGGCTAAATTACGTGGTATCGGATTGTGCATAAACTCCAGTATTTGCCGATACCGATACCAGCATTTTAGGCGGTATCAGAGGCTTTTCCGATACTTGTATCAGTTTTGGAACAACTCTAGTTTTAAAGCTAGACTTAAAAACTTGTTTTTGTTACATGGAAATACAAGTGACCATCATGTAGACATTTGACGCAGCACAAGACTAAAGAAGGTGCTAGACTTAAAAAAAGGAATGGGCATAATAAGTTTGGCTTAGATTATTTTATTGTTTCCACTGTATGGTAGGCTCTGCTCGACTCAACTCACTACTTTTCTGCGACCAAAAAGAACATCTGCACTTCATCAATTGTACGCTGTAGTGTACATGTTTGCTGTAGTGTACGCCGTAGTGTAGGCTACGCCGTAGTTTTGCTGGCTGCCATTTAAAAATAAATGATCTCAAAGTAGTTGAAGCTAAAAACTGAGTGCTTTCTGTTTACAAGTTATGATTTTGTTAAAATGACTAAATACTGTTTAAAACCCCTGATAAGTCTCAGGATTTCAACCAGAATTAATCCATGTGCGGTCAATCGGTCATCAACATACTGCATCATTAAACAATATTTCGGTTCACGCTTTATCGCATTGCAATGTAGTTACAGTAATGCAGTAATATTTCAATACTGTTCAATAGTACAATGTACTGAGTAATATTTATGGATATTTATCTTTTCAAAGCTGTTATTAATAATATGAGATGTTCTAATTGTGAGCAAAACTGGTACAATATTATTTGCATCAGTTCACTAACCATTGTCTCATTTTCGAGTTTGTCTACCAGCCTCATGAGTTATTTTAAATGATTAACTGCTGTTTAAAATCATACATGTAGCACCTATAATCATATTTTCCCACAGATGTGTTTTAGACATACAGCTGCTGACTATGACATGTAGGCTACCTGTAATCTTGATCCCATGCTGTTGTTGTGTGCAGGATCTTGGCCACTGTGGGGGCAGATTTTGATCTAAGAACACTGAGGGCAGTGAGAGTACTGCGGCCGCTCAAACTGGTCTCTGGCATTCCAAGTAAGTTAACTTTTTTTTTTGTAGCTACTATGCTACTGATAATAATACAGCACTATCAAAAAGATTCCAGAAACAGAGTTAAAGTCAGGACGCATTTAGCCCGGCTTAGCATAAAGACTGGAAACTGGCTAATTAACACTTCGCCCACACTGGGAGGATGGATAAATGGTTGTTGGGTAATGTAACGCCCCCCCTTAAACCAAATAATAATAATAATTATAATAACATTTCTGAAAAACAACTAAATGTGTTTATCATTGAGCTTAAGAGGTGAATTTTTCAACTTTGGAGAGAGACAGGCCAGCAGTGTCCCCTGATTCTTGTCTTTATGCTAAGCTAGGCTAACCAAGTCTTGATTCTGGCTCAGTACTTAACACACAGACATGAGATTTGTATTGGTCTTCTCATCTCACTCTCAGAGTGTGTGGTTTCTACCTGTGCCTACATGTACCAGAATGCATTGCATCTAAGAGAATGTTGAAACCATAAGCACAGAACAGACCATTTGACTTGTCATAGCAGGAAAAGCTCAGGGGCACATTAAGCCCTGACAAAATGTAGCAAACGTCGCTGCTGATTGGGTAACATCTCTTACACACCCACCAAACGAGAGAAAACATACCTTAAAGCTTTTTGCACAGTGCACACCATTTACACCTTTCCAAGGAATATGTCGTTTAAGCTGGAAACTGCAGCAAAACGGTGCACACCATTTTGAGATTGAACGTGCCCCAGGTGTAACGATGGCTGCATAAAGAGGTGCAGTCCTTCTTTATTACGGAAAGTAATGTACTGTAGTGTATTAAGCCATAAATTAGGCCTATACATAGACCTATGATATGACTTATTAGCTACTTAGTTACATTCATGAAAACGTTAAATCAACTACTAAGTACCTCAGCTTCCATGGTGACTAAAAATTACATTGGTACGATATGTCACTACCTAGTTACAACAAAACAAACTACCACCTCTCCCAAACAGAAAACTGCTAACATGATGACAGACTAAATGAATGAAGTGTAACAAAATAGCAATTCAGTCTGATTTTCGTTTGTGAACCAAACTTGTCTCAAACAAATTACCTGCACTTCTTTCATTCATATATGTGAGAATATCAGCAGAGGTTAAAGTGAATAAGACTTCGACAGCAATACAGAGAACCTTTTGTTAATTATCTGTTAAGTGTCCTGTTATGATTTGACACTACAAATATAATTGAATTGAACCTTTGCAAATATTTGCATTTACAAATATGCATATACAAGGATTTATAAATTGCATTAAGGTTAAGAATTGAGTTCCTTTAACAATCTCTACCTTTGTGATCCGGCAATACTTCAAGGGACCTTTGCTCTCTCTCTCTCTCTCTCTCTCTCTCTCTCTCTCTCTCTCTGCCATCACATTGTAACTCCCCAAAAAAAGGTAAACAAAAAATTATTAATTATTAAAATAACATTTTTCAGCATGTTTCTCTTGTCTGCATCAGGTCTTCAGGTGGTATTGAAGTCCATTATGAAAGCCATGGTACCTCTGCTACAGATTG